>NW_027439480.1:0-60000 GCF_964188355.1 Buteo buteo
AAAATTTCTGTTTTATGTCTACTTTTATCAAGATGTCACTCCCTTTTTTTAAATTTTCCTATCTGTCCTGTACCCCATCTCTTTTAAATTTTCTTTCCTCATCTATTTTTAGCCAGTTTGCTGTCTTTATTTTTTAATCCATTCTAGTATGTCCCGTACCCAGTTGCTTTTAAAATTTTCTTTCTATGTCTTTGTCTGTCACGTCTCAGTTTCTCAGGATGACAACTCAGGTTTGCCGATTCCCAGGTCAGGATTAAAGTGAAATGACACCAGGGATCCTTTAACTCACAAAATTCAACTTTATTCGCTCACGACAAAAATTGGCATCAAACTACATCAGTAAACTGTGTAACCTGTGCTAACCCTGCATCACCAAACATATACTACAGGCCTTGCTTATTTTTGGATCAGCTCAGGGAAGACAGTAAGGAGACCCCTTCTGTCGAGTCACGAGGTTCAGAGCAGACCCCTTTGCTTTATAGACTCCTTCTCACAGAGGAGCCTAGGGGCAGCTGAATCCACTCCTAGTCCCAGACTTGGTCAATGGTTTATGTCTACAGGGATAAAATGTAGGGATTACAGAAAAGGAAAAAGAAATAGAGAAACTAGGCAGAGAGAGAGAAGAAAAAGTTTTTCACCAGTCCTGGGTCCAGCATTGGTTCAGTCAGCTGAGGGGTCCAGTCCCAGTGGGCTTGCACACCTGGGGCTTCAGGTTGTGTCCTCATTCGGGCAGGCACTCGAACTTATTAGGCTAATTAGGTGTCATGAGCAGTTTGTGAGCCTTTGGGACTTGGGAGTCGTTTGGGGGTAACTTCCCCTTCCCTGCAAACATGATCTTTTGTCACTGTATGGTGAATTGCCCTGCTGGCATATCAGAACAGGGAGCTGTGCACCCCCTGGCATGCCCTCCCCCTCCTGTTGCTGATGGGTGCTGATCTGCTTCTTTTCACCTGTGGTGCCTTGCTATGCAGAGTTTGTTGTTAAGCAGAACTTGCCCCACCACAATGTTTGAGACATTAACTCTTTCAGCCTCTCACACTGCCTGTTTAGGGGTTTTTTGCTATTTTAAAATGTTTTCCTCTCTTAACGCCTTCACTTTTGAATTTTGTTTCTTTGTTCACTTTTATGTATTTTTCTGTCTCTATTGTTTCCTTTTTTTTCCTATCTGTTCTCTACATTATGACTCTTAAAATTTTCTATGTCTACTTTTATCAAGATGTCTAACCCTATTTTTTTTATTTCCTGTGTCCTGTTGCTTTTATTTTATCTGCTTTTATCCACTTCACTGTCTTTATATTTTATTCCAGTCTGTGCTGTGTAATTTAAAAATGCTGTCACTTTTAAATTTTGTTTATTTAGCTTGATGTTCCTGTTTTTTATTTTTTCCTTTATTTTCTTAATCTTGTTGCTTTTTAATTTTCTTTTTTTCCTACATCTGCTTTTATCTACCTTCTGTCCCTACTTCTTAATTCTTGTCTGTTGATGTCCTGGTTTCGGCTGGGATAGAGTTAATTTTCTTTCTAGTAGCTGGTATAGTGTTATGTTTTGGATTTAGTATGAGAAAAATGTTGATAACACACTGGTGTTTTCAGTTGTTGCTAAGTAGTACTTAAAGCAAGTCAAGTATTTTTCAGCTTCTCATGCCCAGCCAGCAAGAAGGCTGGAGAGGCACAAGAAGTTGGGAGGGGACATGTTACAAATATTCTGATAAGTTAAAATTTTATATATAAGCTGGGTTTGATCAAAAGGTAAAGACTGTAGAATATAGGGGTTTGAAGCTCGCAATGTAGTCATCGAAACTTAGGAACATACAAAATGTGCTGTATACAGTCATAAGAAAATAAGTATTGTCTAAAATTAGTTAACCATAGAAACTTCGACTGATTTGTTAGTTTGTAGTGTTTTGTCCTAAGAAACTAAGAGAGATCGTTATGGACCTTAGTTCTGTTGCTTAGAAACCCCACTTTGATCAAGATTCCAGTTAGTGGAATTAAGTAAGATTAACCAATGAATGTTTTAGTATAAGAATATTGATAAGGTGGTGTGACTGAGGGCCAATCACTAGAAATGTTAAATTCAAGAATTAACATTGAATGTACTTTTATGTAAATCTAATACATCATGGCGAAAATCATACTGCGCAGAATCACATAAGAGAGGTCAACTATCGGACAAAGTGAGGAAGACTATGGAAGACCACCAGAGACATCACCACGCCTGCGTAAAAAGGACATTTACATATGCTAATGATTTATCGGACAGTTGATGATTATGTATGACATTTCCCAGAAATTTAGTGAGTATGTATAACAGGTGTGTATTTAACCTGCATGATTAAACCAGACAGGTGCACACACTAGGTGGAGTGATCCCCTGTGTGCCCAGCGCTGCAATAAAGAAGTGCCTGCTTCTTAACTTCTCATTGCTGTTAAGGAGTTTTATTCCGGATTTCGGCAACAGACACAGCCACGACAGCTGACCTAAACTGGCCAAAGGGATATTCCACACCTTATGATGTCATGCACAGTATATAAACTGGGGGGAGTTGGCTGGGGATGGTAAGCCAGGTGCAGGGATCACTGCTTGGGAACTAACTGGGCATCGGTAGGCGAGTGGTGAGCAATTGCATTGCACATCACTTGTTTTGTGTATTATCTCCAAGTATTATGTTTTGTGTATTATTATCTCCAATTATTTTATTATCTTCCTTTCTGTCCTATTAAACTGTCTTTATATCAACCCACAAGTTTTACTTCCCCCCCCCCCCCCTCCTCGATTCTCTCCCCTAACCCACTGGGTGGTGGTGGGAGTGAGCGAGCGGCTGCTTAGTTGCTGGCTGGGGTTAAACCACAACACTTGGGTAGGTTGTCAATTTTAGAATTTTCTTTATGTCTCCATTTATTTAGTTTGTTGTCCCTATTTTTAATTTTTTTTCCTCCTTTAATGCCTTCCTTCTTGAATTTCTTTTCTATGTCTACTTTTATCTAGTTTTCTGTCCCTATTTTTAAATTTTTCTCCTGTGCCTTGTACCCTTTTGGTTTTTTTTAAATTTTCTTTCTATGTCTACTTTTATTTTTGGGGGGGCTCTTTTCTTGGTTCATCCTCAGGCTTTAGAGGGTCTCCTCGGCACGCTTTTATCTCTGGGGTGTAATTTGCACCCCTCTTGGTTTGTCAGAACATTGCCTCTTCCTCAGAGTGTTACTAATTGGTCACTGATTTGTTATTGATTAGAGTTAATCATATTAATAGTAATATAGAGTTATAGGAAATATTTTAGTAAAATCATATTTAATTTTAATAGTTTAGCAAAATCATATGTATGTTGTATTTTATATATCTAACCACCAGCCAGTACCTGCTGCGAAATCCCCTGTATAGCCCTGTACCAAGGTCGGAGAAGTTGGCTAAAATCATCTAGTAGGAACATTTAGAACTTAGATAACAAGATAAAAGAAAATTAAAATCTGATTATAACAGAGTTTGGTTTGACTAAAAAGTAGAAAATTGTGAAGCACAAGTATGGGAGTGTTAAGTTTGAAATGTAGCCTTAGAAGCTTAGAAAATGTATAATGTCTAACCATAAGAATTTAAGTATCATTCAAAATCATTTAACCACAGAAGTTTTGACAAAGATTGGTAGTCTTGTAGTGTTTGTTTTAAAGGCTACGGAAACCATTATGGACACCAGTTTGCTGCTTGGAAACACCTGAGAGGTCAAGAAGCAGACAAGTGAGGAAGACTACGAAAGACCACCAGAGGACTCTAGAAGACCACCAGAGACCTTTAGTGCGCCTGCGTGATGGACATTAACATATGCAAATGATTTCCTGGAAATCTGATGAATATGTAAATGATGTCTTTGTAATCTTATGAATATGCATAAGTAAGTTCAATATAAGGTGTATTGTTTTGGTAACAGGTGTGCGTGGTTAGTGAGAGGACTCGCCCGCGCACCCGGCCATCAGTAAAGAAGTGTCTGCTTATCTACACTAAATTGGTGTTGATAAGTTTTTTTATTCCGAGATTTCGGTAACAAGAGCAGTCTTTTTGTCCTCTCTTCCACCTCGCTTGCCTCCAGTGGGTCAGTCTCCCTCATGATACCTGTACCGTGTTCAAATCTCCTCCCGAGTATCTTTGTGCCCTCGAGCCTTCTTCTGTGTCTCTGTCTACCTCAGTACCCCACTATTTCTATAACAATGCTTCCTGCGAGCATCCTTCTGTTCCATCACTATCCTTGAGTTCTGTAGCAGGCTTTGTTTCTTTCTTATTCAGAGACAACTCTTCCTGAGGCTTTCATTGTGCTCCAGAGCACTCTTACCTTATTCACTGCTATCTTGGATGTCTCCATTCAGTCGCTCATCCCCTGAGGACATCTGTACATTGCTGGGACACCTTGAGTTTTGCATTGTGTACCAGAGCTGCCTTCTGTCTTTCACTCTCAGCACCCTTCTCCCATCATCATGCCTCCTGAGGCCATCCTTGTGCCCCACAGCCCTCTTTTGGCTCTGTTGTGCACTTTGCACCCTTCTCCCTCCCTGAGAACCTTTCCTGATGCCATCTTTCATCTCCAGAATGCTCATGTTGTCCTCTATGCTAGCTAGGATACCTCTGTTCAGTCCCTAGTCCCCTGAGGACATCTGTAGTCTGTTCAAATCCCTTCTGGACTACTTCATCATGGCCTCGAGCCTTCTTTTGCCTGTCCCTCTCAGAAGCCCTTTGCTACTGTCACAATGTCTCCCGAGGTCTTAAATTTTCCCTGCAGCACACTTTTAGCTCTGTAAGGCCCCTTTGGACTCATTTTGTTGCAATTACACCTCTCTGATACTGAAAAGCCGGTTGAAGAAACTCTCCAAGACTTGTTTTGGAGTTTTAGAAAGCAGGCATTCTTTATCGAAGCGCTGGATGCAGGGGGGATATTTCCACCTAGCGTGCATACCACAGCTTTAGCACAAACAGGTTATAGAGAATAACTAATGGCATATTAATCAGATTAGTATACGTATACATAAAAATGATTATAACTGATTATCGTAGTACTGCCTACATCCGATCATGCGCAATGAAGGATCCCTTTGAGGCAAAGGGCTGCTTTTACCACCATGGACCCATTTGAAGTTCTCGTTGGCTGTCCTCGAAGTCTTTATTCTTGTCCTTGTTCTTTGATCTTGAAGCTTAACGCAGTTTCCATCACACGTAGTCAGTTTCAACATTGTTCTCGTCTAGCTTACAGGAACTTCTAGTCATAAGAGCAAAAACCAGCAAAACTTATAAATAATTACTAGTTAATCACTTGACTACACTTTTGTAATTATGTCCCCAGCTACCCTTTGTCTACTGTTTCAACCATAATGTTAATATATGATCATTTATCAAATCTCACTTATACAGTTATCTAGCAGCAAACCAGTTTTCATCAGTCTACCTTCTAAAGGATGTGTTGTATTGTGAGCTCACCTGTTTAGCTCAAGTCCTAATTAGGGCACCTGCTAGCCTCTCCCTTTGCTGGAATTCCTCTACTCATTTGGTGTTATTTTTTTAATATGCTGAAATACAATTTGTGATTTTAATTTTCCAGATGTGTTGTCCTAAGGGTGTGGTGATGCTCAGCAGATGCCCCATCCTGTGGGAAGCACCCCCTCCCATGGGGCAGGCAGTGTGGATTATCTGGTGTTGGGTCAAGAACCCAGAGTGGAATTGCTGTTGCAGATTATCCCAGATGAGTTTACCTACTGTGGATTACCTGGGTGGAGCCCCTGGTGAAGGTAAACCTCATGCATGCCCCCGCTCCCCGGACTGTGCATGTTCTTGCGCACGTATCTTACCACCGCAAACTATCCATCTAACCCACCTTTCCTGTGAGTTTTTTCCCATGCCGATTGGTGGGGGTGTCACCCTCTTCCCCCCACCAGCCGTGTATCCCTGAAGTTCCATGTTTTCTTGGTGTCATTTGTGGCTGCTGCCCCCCCCTAAACCGCGGGGGTGTGGCTTCTGCTGACCCTTTCCTGCATGACTGCAGGGGGTGTCGTTGCCCCCCTGCCCTGGCCTGTCCTTGTGGGGCATTGCTGCTGCCTGGTCCCCCCCATGTATTTCCATGGCTTTTTGGTGGGTTTTTTTGCGTTTTGGGACTCTTGTACCTCTGTTAAGGGAGTCAGCTGGAGACACGCTCAGGGGGACTCTGTATCATTGGCTATTCACAGTAAATAATTTATTTTGCAACCAGAGATATTTTGGAGATGGAATTCTTAAGGGATCTAATTCTGCTTTTTGATTCATTCCTATCCAGAAGGTAGTTCTGGTAGAAGTAAGGTGGTATGCACAGTCTTGCTAGAAATGAAGCAAAACCCCAGAGCATTTTGGCTTTTTTATAGGAAACTAAAGCACATCAATTTTGATAACAACATTGTCATTGCATTTAATGAGCTAGTTTCTTACCTAGTTTAGAAGGGCATCTATCGTTTTCTATCTACAGCCCAGAAAAACTAAGTTTAATTCCCTACCTGGTCACATTGCTGATGCAATAGCTGTAGTACAGGAGCAAGTAGTGTCATTTCCTGGAGGAGTTACTTTCTCTGTCGAGGACCTTGCTTGCTGTAAATTTAAGGCAGGTGAGAACAGTGCTGTTGCTCCTCCAGCTGACTTTATAACTTCTGGTGGTTTGCCCTTCCCCTTTCCCAGGTGATTGCACTAAGGGTGGTGGGTGGAGGCTTGGGGTATTTGAGCCACAGCCTCTGCTGAGGGAGCTCATTGTGCTCCTGGGTTTCTCTGGTGTTGGTGCTCAGCTCTTCCTTGAGTCCTTTGGAGCTGGCTCAGCCCTTTGGGAAGGGGTGTCTGCCTGAGGTAAGAGCTTCAGGACCAGTCAAGGTTCAGCAGCATGTGTGGTAGCAAGTAACACTTGTATGCAGCTGCTTTTTTTTCTTTCTCTTTTTCAGGTCAGTAATTTTGTTTTGAGTGTTCAGGGGTAGAAAGATGGTTTAATAGTATGCATTGTTTGTTTTTTTTTAAATTCTTCATGCATTGTGTTTTCCTGGAATTCCCAACTTTATTGAAAAAGGAACCTTGTTTTTTTCACCTGTTCTGCTGTATGCTGTGTAAGTTGCTGATATCTCTCTTAACGGGACCGATGGTGACATTGTTTAGCAGGCCTTAAGGTGAGTGTCTTGTATGCATCTGTATATGGAGTTTTAGTATTTCTGAAGCAAGCAGAAGGGCCGTGAGGCATAGTGCCCTTCAGGGTTTGGGATGCCTTTCCTCATTGCCCACGTAATGCTACGTTGTCCCTAGAACCTTTGCAGCTTGTGGCAGGCCCTTTGTAGATTACAAGCCTTGGGACTTGACTTTATTTTGTGGGGATGTAGCAGAGCTCAGAGTCTCTGGGAAGCTGTAGGTTAGGAGGTGCCCCCAGAATTTGGGATGTGGCTCAGAAGAGCGGCACCTGAGGCGTAGCCACTGAAGGGGGTTCAGGGGTACGAATTGAGGGCAGGAGGTGTCAGGAAGCAGTGGGGTTCCTTTCCTGACAGTTGAGGAGAAGAAAAGAGGTTTCTAAAGTTTTGGGACTGCTGGGGAAAGGGAGGAGGGTTCACCAGCCCTTCTCAGAGGAGTTTTGCAGTTGGATTTGGATGTCATAGAATCGTAGAATGGTTTGGGTTGGAAGGGACCATACAGATCCTCTAGTTCCAACCCCCCCCCCCCCCCCCCCCCCCGCCCCGCAATGGGTAGGGACACCTTCCGTGAGACCAGGTTGCTCAAAGCCCCATCTGACCTGGCCTTGAATGCTTCCAGGGAGGGAGCATCCGCAGGTTCTCTGGGCAACGGGTTCCAGTGCCTTGCCACCCCTAGTGAGAAACGTCTTCCTAATGCCTAAACTAAATGTACCCTCCTTAGGACTAAAGCCGTTACTGCCTTGTCTTATTGCTGTACTCCCTTGTAAAAAGTCCCTCTGCAGGTTTCTTATAGGCACCCTTCACATACCGTGAAGTCTGCTGTAAGGTTTCCTGCAAAGCTGCATGCCGGTGAGGGGTCCGAGAAGGTGAGGCGGTGGTCAGCAGGGTCAGTGTTGAATAGCGAAGTATTATGGGGCTGCTTGGTTAAGCATTTACCTTCTGTTCTGGAGGTGTTGTGTGGGCTATCTTTGTATTGGATGAGTGTTTGAGGTGAGCTGTGGATTAGTGAGGAGGAGCGTGGGGCTGGTGACTCTTCACGTTTGTGTGTCTCTATCTTCGGTACCGCGAGTGATGACGGCTGCAGGGTCTGACTCCGCAATGAGTGTGTAAGCGTAATGCGGTGGTGCTTGTGAGGAGTGGGGGAGTTGGGGAAGTAGTTGGTGTTGGATGATGGGATGCTTACTCCCTTTTCTGGTTTGGTTTGGTTTTTTTCCCCTGCAGATGACAAAGAGGAGCCTGGTGAGTGCAGGAATATCCCAGTTAGCCCATGTGGTTTTTCTGGATGATGGATTCAGCCCTTCGGCCCTCTGAAAGCTAAGTTGAGGGCCCCAGGCTGGGGAGAGGCTGGGAGGAAGGGACGAAGCTGGGAATTGCCGGGAGGGGTTTTAAAGTGAGAGTAGGAGGGCAGGGCTGTCCAGGAGCAGTCCTGTTTGGGCAGATGAAGGGAGCGGGTTGCTTTTCAGCACGAGACCAGTGTGTGCCAGGCAGGGCAGTTCCAGCCTGTGTCCGTGGTGGCGTGTAGTTTGTGTAGTCTGTCTTCTGTGCTTAGACCTTCCTTGAGTCTCAATGCCTTCATCAGTCTTTGCACTGGAGTGTGGGATATTTGGAAAACAATGGACATATAGTGAACAATCCAGGCACAATGGACCTGATTATTCTGTGAACCAGAGGCCTCTGCAGGCAGCAGCCCTCAAGGACCTAGCGAAGATTAAGTGTTGCTACAAGTTTGATGAAGCGAGCAGGAAAAGTAGAACAAGGCTAACTGTTGCTACAAAGTTTGCTGAAATAAGCACAAAAAGCTGAACAAAGTTGGGCCTATGTGACTGAAAGCAGGACACAAGACAAGATGCAGGCGGGGGGAACCATTCGAGTGATCAGAAGGCCTTAACCTATCAAATTATTGTTTTAGGCGCATGGACAGCACATGTTAACCAATCAACAGATGGCTTACGCATGAGCAGGAACTAAAATACTTATATAAACCAAATTATCTGGGCAATAAAGTGGCATCTGCTTTGATCATATTGATTGTGTGCAGTGTCCGTGACTTCCACGTCGACACCGGAGGAGCGTGGCATGTGCTTCGGGCACTGTCCCTAGGGTCTTGAATGCCCTTACTCATTGGCAATGTGCCAATCAGGTGCTTCTTTTCTTGTGCTCGGAGCTCTAAAGCATGGATCGGTCTCAGCGGCTTCTGGTCGGTCCTCTTTTGTGGTGTTCTTCCGGGCTGCTTTGGCAGCTCTGCTCTCTAGCCATCCGTTTTCTCGGACAGGGACTTCTTCCCCGCATCCTGACATCCTTAAGTCTTGATGCCAGGCTTCTGGCGCATCCATCATCTTGGTTTTGACAGTACCATCTTGTAACGGGCTGTTACTTTTGCCTCTTCTTCTTTGGGGCTGTCATAGAGCCTCCTTACTTTGTGGTTTTGGGCGCTGTAGGTCAATTTGCCGGATGGCACCTCCTGTCTGGGGGTCGTCATTCTTGCTGAGAGTTTTCTCTTTGAATCGCCTTGTTGGTAGTGTTCTGTGTTGTGTGTGTTTGTACACGGGTGTGTTTGGCTTGGAGCTGCTCTGCCCGGGGCTGTAGAGTCAGGGGTAGGTGGAACAGCGATAAGAATCTATGGGTGAAACGTTGATGTGCCTAGACTGTTTAGGTGAGGGTTGTACAGTAATATCAGCTCGAGTAGCCATCAGCGGGCCGTGTGGACAGCCATGCCGATAGTGTTTTACGGAGACGATTGGAGCCATGTGGCAGGGGCTGTTGAGGGGCAGTGAAGTGGATTTGACTCTCTAAGGTGTTAAGTCTTGCATGTGATGGGCTTAAAGTTTGGGCCCTTTTTTTTATTTCCCCTAAGATGGCAGGCTCTAGTTGGACTCTAGATAGTCTTTGTAGATGGAATCAAGACTCTGGAACTGTTAAGTTCTTGCTCTGCATCTTGGTGACTCATTCAATATGTCTTTTTTTCAGATGCAGAGGGACAATATGCATGCCACAGAGCGACAGAGGAGGGGAGCGGAGCAGCATAAGAAGGTGGGTTCGTGAGTGGAATCGGAGGGAAGATGCAGCCGGTGGCTCTGTGACTAGCTGATGGGGTTCTTTTTTTCTTTTATTTTGAAGGTATGAAGGAAGGAGCGAAGCGGGCCATCGGTACCGGAGGTGTCTTGGCAAGGTGAGCCATGATTACTGGGTTAAAGGAACTGTTCCTTTGGAGGTGTCGCATTGTTGGCAAAGTTGGAAGCATCCCTTGTTGTTTGTTTTTTGCAGGTGGTACGTGTGCCTTGACGTGGCAAGCTCTTGACGACAGAGTGGGGTGGTCAAGCGGCCAAGGTAAAGGAGAGGGAGTTGGGAATCGGTCTGGGCAGGCTGAGGGTTTCGGGCGGCCTCCCAGCATGCGTCTTCTGCTTTGGTTTTTGCAGGTGGTGCACGCAGCCTCGGAGGGGTGAAGTCGCAGGCCGATGAGCAGTCTGAGAAGGTGAGGTGGTTGTGGGCTGGGCCAGTGTTGAATATCGAAGTATTAGGTGGTTGCTTGGTTAAGTGTTTACCTTCTGTTTTGCAGGCGCTGTGTGGGCCACCTTTGGAATGGGATGAGCGTTCAAGGTGAGCCGTGGATTAGGGAGGAGGAGAATGGGCCTGGTGAGTCTCATGACTGCTATGCTAATTTTGTGTGTCTTGCTGTCTCAGGTACCATGAGTGATGATGGCTGCAGGGTCTGACTCTGGAATGAGCAGGTAAGCATAACGCTGTGGTGTGTGTGATTAAGTGGGGGGTTGGGAAAGTAGTTGGTGTTGGCTGATGGGTTACTTGCTGCCTCTTCTGATTTTGTTGCTTTTTTTTTTGTTGTTTTCACTGCAGATGATGAAGAGGAACCTGGCAACTGCCAGATCGTCCCAGTTAGCCTATGTGATTTTTATGGAGGATGGATTCAGCCCCTCGGCCCTCTGAAAGCTAAGTTGAGGGCCCCGGACTGGGGAGAGGCTGGGAGGGAGGGATGAAGCTGGGAATTGCCGGGAGGGGTTTTAAAGTGAGAGTAGGAGGGCAGGGCTGTCCAGGAGCAGTTCTGTTTGGGCAGATGAAGGGAGCGGGTTGCTTTTCAGCCCGAGACCAGCATGTGCCGGGCAGGGCAGTTCCAGCCTGTGTCCGTGGTGGTGTGTAGTTTGTGTAGTCTGTTTTCTGTGTTTAGGCCTTCCTTGAGTCTCAATGCCATCATCATTCTTTGCGCCGGAGGAGCGTGGCATGCGCTTCGGGCACCGTCCCTAGGGTCTCGAATGCCCTTACTCATCGGCACTGTGCTAGTCATCTGCTTCTTTTCTTGTGCTCGGAGCTGTAAAGTGTGGATTGGTGTCAGAAGGTTCCCGCCCATCCTCTTTTGCAGCACTCTTCCGGGCTGCTTTGGCAGCTCTGCTCTCTAGCTGTGTCTTGTCTTGGACTGGGAGTTCTTCCCTGCACCTTGATGTTTCTAGGTCTTGATGACAGGCTTCTGGCGCATCCATCATCTTGGCTTTGACAGTACCATCTTGTAACGGGCTGTTACTTTTGCTGCTTCTTCTTTGGGGCTGTCGTAGAGCCTCCTTGCTTCGTGGTTTTGGGCGCTGTAGGTCAATTTGCCAGATGGCACCTCCAGCCCGGGGGTCATTCTTCTTGCTGAGAGTTTTCTCTCTCTTTTTGAATCACCTTGTCTGTAGTGTTCTGTGTTGTGTTGGTCTGTGCATGGGTGCACTTGGCTTGGAGCTGCTCTGCCTGGGGCTGTAGAGTCAGGGGTAGGTGGAACAGCGATAAGAGTCTATGGGTGAAATGTTGATATGTCTCGATTGCTAGCATTGAGGGTTAAAAGATTTTTGAGACATTGCATGCCAGTAGGGGAGTGGATTGCAAGTGGATTGTGAGGTAGAATATAGTAAGGCAGTAATTGGGCGTGGGTGTTAATATTGTTTATGTGGACACTTTGTGGTAAGCTTCTAGAAATGGTGAAGGCATTGAGGTTTTTGTTTTTGGAATTGGTGGGAAGCAGGTGTTCGGAGCTGCGGAAGATTTCTTTTTATGCTGAGGGTGAAGTGCATATTCAAGAGTTTTGTGTGTTGGTTTTGCAGGGCATCACAGGCCACAAGGCGTTTGAAGGAACCTCGCATTTAGGTGATGTGGCTGCTACAGAGGTTGGACTGTGACATGCGCCGCTATGAAAGCTAAGTATCTGGTTGAAAATCTGTGTATGGTGCAGATGGTGTGTGTTGAAGCGTTGCTGTAATGGAAGGGTAGTTTGTGGGGAGCTTGGAAGGCGGTTGGGCTGGGGCTGGGGGTTTTGCAGGCAGGGTGATTTTTGAGGCCCCGGGTGCTGTGAGTAAGGGGCGATGGCCCCTTGACACCCTTTGGTGGTGGGATGGGTTAGTTGAGAGTGAGGGCTAGTGTGCATGTGATCTGAATGAGTGGTGTGTTGTGAATGTGTGTAACTTTGTGGGGTTACGTGGTTTAGCTTTTCAGTGGTCTCTTGCAGGGTGGATGTAGAGATGTTTGTTAGGCAATTAGGAAAAATTAAAATACAATTAGAATAAAAAATCCCCAGCCAGGGGATTTTTTTTTTTTCCCCCAGCTGCGTTTTTTTTTTTCCCCTGGTCCTGGCTGCTCTGTGAGGTGATGTTCATGGCCAATGTTTGGACGGGGGTCAGGCTTGGCCCACGGTTCTGGCAGGCAGGGCCATTTTTGAGACCCCTGGTGCCGCAGGCACAGGGCCATGGCCCCTTGAGAATGGCAGGCAGTTGGATGGATGAGTTGAGAGCGAGGGCTGGTGTGCATGCGATGTCAATGTGTAGTGTGTTGTGAATATGTGTAACCTTGTAGGGTTATGTGTTTTGACTTTTTAATGTTTTTTTTCCTTTCAGGTTGTACAGGTGAGATGTTTTCTAGGGAATTAGAATTGAAAAAAAATACAATTAGAATAAAAAAACCCTAGCTGGGGAATTTTTTTTTCCCCCCAGCCAGGTTTTTTTTTTTTCTTCCCCCAGTCCTGGCTGCTCTGTGAGGTGATGTTCATCGCTAATGTTCGGATGGGGGTCAGGCTTGGGCTGGGGTTTTCACAGGCAGGGCAATTTTTTTCAAGGCTCCCAGGAACGGTGTTCCCATGGAGCACTGCCCTGGAATGTGGTAATTGCCAGTCAGCACAGGGAAATATGTTGTTTGGTGGATGGTCTTTGGAAGACAGTTGAGGATTTTGCGGGTGAAGGGTGGGGGGAGTTGGACTAGATGGCCAGCATGGAGTAGGCCAGGGCTGTGAAGTGCATGAGTGTAACTGTATTTTTCCTTAGTGTGTTTGCAAAATATTTGGGTGCTCTTTGTAGTTTGTGATGTAATGATACTTTTCGATTTCTGTTTTTGTGCCGAGGTGCAGAAGCGGCCAGTCTGTCAAGATGAGCGGAGCTCACTCGTTTTCTGCCTGGGAACGGGGGTCGTGCAGGTAATGTTACCACAAGGAGTAAAACTTCTGGATGTGCAGTGATGGATGTAATGGGAGCGAGAAATGTGGAAAGGACCGCTCTGTAGAGAATTGCAGGTCCTAAATAGTGGCATTTCTTCTGAAGGTAATGCTAAATTTTTGGAGTTTAAATGTATTTGTAAAAATAATGCTTAAAAGAGGAATAAAACTAATAGTGTCAAATATTTGAGCAGTGAGGCCGTAAGTCTGTTCTATATATTGTAGAAAAAGTACATTGTAGAATTGGACTGTAACTACTGACATAGCTGAATGTATGTGGAATCAGTAATGGACCAAATGAAGGAAAAAAAAGAAAATGAAAAAAAGACAGGTATTGAGGTCTCCTTGTGAGAATCACTGTACTAATGGCAATCACAAAGGCAAGTGTAGAGCGAAGCATGCATGTTTAGTGCCTGTAGGTAAACTTAGGTGTTGAAGTAAGTGAAAGTGTCTGTTAGAACGAGGCATCGAAGGGAGAGTTGTAGATACCTCGAGGTAAATGTAGCTGCTGGTGGGTTAATAGAAAGGGTGTGCGTTCCTGGCTCTAGTAATTGCACGACTTTGAAATGAGCTCTGTAGACACATAACTCTGAATTGGGCTCGGCTAGCGGTGCGCCGCCCAAATGGGCTCGGCTAGCGGTGCGCCGCCCAAATGGGCTCGGCTAGCGGTGCGCCGCCCAAATGGGCTCGGCTAGCGGTGCGCCGCCCAAATGGGCTCGGCTAGCGGTGCGCCGCCCAAATGGGCTCGGCTAGCGGTGCGCCGCCCAAATGGGCTCGGCTAGCGGTGCGCCGCCCAAATGGGCTCGGCTAGCGGTGCGCCGCCCAAATGGGCTCGGCTAGCGGTGCGCCGCCCAAATGGGCTCGGCTAGCGGTGCGCCGCCCAAATGGGCTCGGCTAGCGGTGCGCCGCCCAAATGGGCTCGGCTAGCGGTGCGCCGCCCAAATGGGCTCGGCTAGCGGTGCGCCGCCCAAATGGGCTCGGCTAGCGGTGCGCCGCCCAAATGGGCTCGGCTAGCGGTGCGCCGCCCAAATGGGCTCGGCTAGCGGTGCGCCGCCCAAATGGGCTCGGCTAGCGGTGCGCCGCCCAAATGGGCTCGGCTAGCGGTGCGCCGCCCAAATGGGCTCGGCTAGCGGTGCGCCGCCCAAATGGGCTCGGCTAGCGGTGCGCCGCCCAAATGGGCTCGGCTAGCGGTGCGCCGCCCAAATGGGCTCGGCTAGCGGTGCGCCGCCCAAATGGGCTCGGCTAGCGGTGCGCCGCCCAAATGGGCTCGGCTAGCGGTGCGCCGCCCAAATGGGCTCGGCTAGCGGTGCGCCGCCCAAATGGGCTCGGCTAGCGGTGCGCCGCCCAAATGGGCTCGGTCCATGTGTTACTTTTCTCAAAGGGGCTGAGGTACTGTGTAACTCTGAAATGGGCTGGATTACTGGATAATATGTGCATAATATGTGGGGGTTTGTTATTCTGTATCTCACTGTCCCCGTTGTCCTTCCTGTTCTTCTCTTTCTCTGACCCTTTGTGGTGCTCCCTACTCTTTTTATTCATGTCTTCTCTCTCTCTGTAGGGGCCCTAATCTCTCTCTCTCTCTCCAGCCTCCTGTGTTTCTCACAGTCTCTCTCTATCGCTTGTCATTATTATCATCTGTCGCTCTCTCTTACTTCCTGTCCCATCGTATCGTGTTGTATCTGTTCCTCCTGCTTTTTTCTCCATCTGTCCAGATCCCTGTCCCTTTTTTCTTCGATTGCTGGCCCTCTGCCCTGCTTCCTCTTGCTCTCTTTTCTGTATTTCTTTCTGCTCCATTCCCTCTTCCATCCTTTCTAACTGTATCCCCCTCTCCAGCTAGCTGTCCCTTCTCTTTCCTCTCTTCCTCCATATCTCTCTCACAGCCTATCAATCACAGTTGTCTGTTACTCCAGTGCTGTCCTGCTCTGTCCCTTTTTTCTCACTCTCATTCTGTCATGCTCCCTGTGTCTTTTTTGGACTCCTCCATCTCTGTCCTGCAGCCTGTCACTATTTTTTTCCCTCTTCCATTCCTTTGTCCTTCTTCCAGTCTTTGTGTCTCTCTCCCTTTGTTCTTCCTCCCTTCCTTTTTTTCCTTTCTTGCTACATCTCTGTTCTGCTCCCTAGAATAGAATCAAATTGCATTGAATCAAATCATGAAATTTGGAAAGTACCTCTAAGATCATTAAGTCCAACCATCAACCCAACACCACCGTGCCCACTCAATCATGTCCCAAAGTGCCACATCTATGTGGGTTTTGAACACCTCCAGGGATGGTGACTCCATCACTACCCTGGGCAACCTGTTCCAATGCCTGACAACCCTCTCAGTAAAGAAATCTTTTCTGATATCCAATCTGAACCTCCCCTGGTGCAACTTCAGGCCATTTTCTCTCGTCCTATCTCTAGTTACTTGATAGAAGAGACCAGTACCCACCTCGCTACAATCTCCTTTCAGGTAGTTGTAGAGAGCGATAAGGTCTCCCCTCAGCCTCCTTTTCTCCAGACTAAACCACCCCAATTCCCTCAGCCGTTCCTTATCAGACTTACGCTCCAGGCCCCTCACCAACTCGGTTGCCCTTCTCCGGACACGTTCCAGCAACTCAATGTCTTTCCCGTAGCGAGGGGCCCAAAACTGAATGCAGTACTCGAGGTGTGGCCTCACCAGTGCCGAATACAGGGGAATAATTACCTCCCTGCTCCTGCTGGCCACACTCTTTCTGATACAGGCCAGGATGCCATTGGCCTTCCTGGGCACACTACTGGCTCATATTCAGCCGGCTGCCAACCAGCACCCCCAGGTCTTTCTCTGCCGGGCAGCTTTCCAGCCACTCTTCCCCAAGCCCACAGCACTGCACGGGGTTGCTATGACCGAAGCGCAGGATCCGGCACCCGGCCTTGTTGAACTTCACACAGTTGGCCTCGGCCCATCGATCCAGCCTGTCCAGATATCTCTGTAGAGCCTCCCTACCCTCAGGGAGATCAACCCTGTGTCCCAACTTGGTGCCGTCTGCAAACTTGCCAAGGGGGCACTCGATCTCCTCGTCCCAATCGTTGATAAAGATGTTAAGCAGAACCGGGCCCAACACCGAGCCCTGGGGAACACCACTAGCGAGCCGCTGCCAACCGCATTTAACCCCATTCACCACAACCTTCTGGGCTCGTCCATCCAGCCAGTTTTTCACCCAGCAAAGAGTACACTTGTCTAAGCCAGGAGACGACAGCTTCTCAAGGAGTATGCCATGAGAGACACTATCAAAAGCCTTGCTGAAGTCAAGGTAGGTAACATCCACAGCCTTTCCCTCATCCACCACACGGGTCACCTGGTCATAGAAGGAGATCAGGTGGGTCAAGCAGAACCTGCCTTTCGTAAACCCACGCTGACTGGGCCCAATCCCCTGCTTGTCCCGGACTTGCCACATTAGCGCTCTCAAGACAAACCGTTCCATAATCTTCCCCGGTACCGAGGTCAGGCTGACAGGCCCATAGTTCCCTGGATCCTCCCTCCGACCTTTCTCGTAAATGGGCATCACGTTGGCAAGCCTCCAGTCCTCTGAGACCTCCCCCGTTGACCAGGATCTCAGACAGATGATGGAGAACAGCTTGGGAAGCACCTCTGCCAGTTCCCTCAGTACTCTTGGATGGATTCCATCTGGACCCATAGAGTTGTGAGCATCCAGATGGCATAGCAGGTTACTAACTATTTCCTCCTGGATTAAGGGCGGGGGAGGGGTATATCCTGCTCTTCATCCTCACCTTCCAGCCCAGGAGGCAGAGTACCCTGAGGATAACTGGTCTCCCTATTAAAGGCTGAGGCAAAGAAGGCATTAAGTACCTCAGCCTTTTCCTCATCTCTGGTGGCAACGTTCCCTTCCGCATCCATTAAAGGGTACATATTCTCCTTGGGATTCTTTTTACCGTTAACGTATTTGTAAAAACATTTTTTGTCGTCTCTTACGGCAGCGGACAGATTTAGTTCTAGCTGAGCTTTTGTCTTTCTAATTTCCTTTCTCTATGACCTAACAGGATCCCTGTACTCCTCCCAGGTGGCTCGCCCTTTCTTCCACAGATGATAAACTCTCCTTTTTTTCCTGACTCCTAGCAAAAGCTCCCCGTTCAGCCAGGCCAGTCGTTCGCCTCGGCGATTCGACTTGCGGCACGGGGGAATAGCCTGGTCCTGAGCTGTTAAGATTTCCTTCTTAAAGAACGTCCGTCCCTCCTGGACCCCTTTGCCCTTCAGGACCGTCTCCCAAGGGACACTCTCAACCAGTGCCTCAAAGAGGCCAAAGTTTGCCCTCCGGAAGTCCAGAGCGGTGGTTTTGCTAACCCCCTTCCTTGCCTCACCAAGAATTGAGAATTCTATCATTTCACGGTCGCTAGGCCCAAGACGGCCTCCGACCATCACACCTCCCACCAGTCCTTTCCTGTTTGTAAACAATAGATCTAGCAAGGCTCCTCCCCTGGCCGGCTCACCTACCGCCTGTGTCGGGAATTTATCTTCCACACACTCCAGGAACCTCTTAGACTGTTTACTCTCTGCTGTGGCATATTTCCCGCAGGCGTCTGGAAAGTTGAAGTCCCCCACGAGAACAAGGGCACACGCTTCTAAGACTACTGCCAGCCGCTTGTAGAACGATTCATCCGTCTCTTCAACCCCTTTGGGCGGTCTATAACAGACTCCCAGCACAATATCTGCCTTATCGGCCTTCCCTCTCATCCTCACCCATAAGCACTCCACCTTGTCATCACACTCGGGTAGCTCTGTACAGTCCAAACCCTGCCTAACATAGAGAGCCACCCCACCCCCTCTTCTACCTTCCCTATCCCTTCTGAAGAGCTTTTAGCCATCCGTCGCAGCACTCCGGTCACGGGAGTCATCCCACCGTGTTTCCATGATGGCGACTAAGTCATATCTATCCTGCTGCACGATGGCTTCCAGCTCCTCCTGTTTATCGCCCACGCTGCGTGCGTTGGCATAGACGCATTCGAGCTGGCCTATCGAATCCACCGCTAACATCGGCACACTGCCCCCAGGCTCATCTCTGGTGCACCTAGTCCTATCCCTTACCCCCTTCAAACCTAGTTTAAAGCCCTCTCCATGAGCCCCGCCATCTCACGAGCGAGGATTCTTTTACCCCTTTGAGATAGCTGGATACTATCTGTCGCTAGCAAGCCTGGTGCCGTGTAAACCTCCCATGACCAAAAAACCCCAAATGCCACCGATGGCACCAGCCTCTGAGCCACATAATCACCAGGTGTGGTTTCCTGTTCCTTTCAGTATATTTCCCTGCCACTAAGGGATTGAGGAAAACACTACCTGTGCTCTTTCCACTAATCGCCCCAGTGCCCTGAAGTCCCTTTTGATTGCCTTTGGATTTCTCCCTGCAATCTCATCGCTGCCAACCTGCACAACCAGCAATGGGTAATAATCAGAGGTCCGAACCAGACCCGGGAGTTCCCTGGTAATGTCTTTCAACCGGGCACCAGGGAGGCAGCAGACTTCCCTGTGGGATGGGTCAGGACTGCATATTGGGCCCTCTGCCCCCCTCAGAAGGGAGTCGCCTACGACAATTACCCTCCTTTTTCTTTTTTCAGAGGCTGTGAGAATGCGTGGGGCTGCCCGACTGAGCCTAGGCGCCTCCCTGGATAGGGCTTCACCTACACCGTGATCTACATTGACCCAGTCCTCGAGTTCCATATCCCCATTCCTGTTGCGTAGGGGCAACTGGGAAGGTGAGGGAGACCGGGAGGGGACTCGCCTGCCTCCCTGATCAGGGATCTGTATCCATTCCCATTCATCTCTTAGGTCCCCTCCTGCCTGGTGGCAAGGGGGCGGGGGAACCTCCGCTTCTCGCAGAGCCTCCATCTGCTGCCTCTGGGATGGTAGGGTGTGGGTCCACCAATCTATCTCCCTCTCACACTCCTTGATACTCCTCAACCTTTCCACTTCCTCCTTCAGCTCTGCCACCAGGCTGAGCAGATCATCTACCTAGTCACATCTCACACAAGAGGTGTCCCCGCTGCCCTCCGGCATCAGTGATAGACTCAGGCACTCCCTGCAGCCAGAGACCTGGACAGCTGCACGTTTACGTGGGAGCTCTGTCCGCGTCGCCACGTTTTTCCTAGCAAGGGCTTTCACCCGAGTGGCAGCCATATCGGGGTCTCCTTCTGAGGCCGATGCCCACCGCTTCAGTAAGCCTTCTCGAGCTGGGAAGGGGGGGGGGGCTGCACCCTACCTGCACAAACTGCCACACCATGGTACACCTTTCTAACGCACCACGCCCTGTTTGCCGCGCTTCTCAGGGCCATTTAAATCTCCCACGGTTGCCCCTGGCAATGCCCACGCCGCGTCAGCCTCTCTCGCGAGAGCTGCTGGCTCTGCACTGTCCCTCTGCTCTTCCCCGGGGCTCCTGGGCCTCGGGAACCTCCCAGTCCACCTCAATCTAGTGCTTAGCTGCCAACTTACCATTGTGTCTGCTGGTCTCGCCGGAGACTGTTGTGATTTTAATAACTACATTGTTTTTGCATTTAATGAGATAATTCCCTACCTTGTTTAGAGACACACATATCTTTTTCTGTCTACGCCTCAGAAAAATTAAGTTGAGCTCCTTACCTGGTCACGTTGCTAATGCGATAGTTGTAGCTGTAGTACAGGAGCAGGTATTGTCGTTGCCAGGAAGTGTTGCTTTCTCTGTCCAGGGTCTCATTTGCTGTAAATTTAAGGCAGGTGAGAACAGTGCTGCTGCTCTTCCAGCTGACTTTATAACTTCTGGTGGTTTGCCCTTCCCCTTTCCCAGGTGATTGCGCTAAGGGTGGTGGGCGGAGGCTCAGGGTATTTGAGCCACAGCCTCTGCTGAGGGAGCTCATTGTGCTCCTGGGTTTCTCTGGTGTTGGTGCTCAGCTCTTCCTTGAGTCCTTTGGAGCTGGCTCAGCCTTTTGGGAAGGGGTGTCTGCCTGAGGTAAGAGCTTCAGGACCAGTCAAGGTTCAGCAGCATGTGTGGTAGCAAGTAACACTTGTATGCAGCTTTTTTTTTTGTTTTTCCTTTCTTTTTTTCAGGTCAGTAATTTTGTTTTGAGTGTTCAGGGGTAGTAAGATGGTTTAATAGTATGCATAGTTTGTTGGGTTTTGTTTTTTTTAATTTTTCATGCATTGTGTTTTCCTGGAATTCCCAGCTTTATTGAAAAAGGAACCTTAGTTTTTTCACCAGTTCTGCTGTATGCTGTGTAAGTTGCTGATATCTCTCTTAACGGGACCGATGGTGACATTGTTTAGCAGGGGTTAGGGTGAGTGTCTTGTATGCATCTGTATATGGAGTTTTAGTATTTCTGAAGCAAGCAGAAGGGCCGTGAGGCACAGTGGCCTTCAGGGTTTGGGATGCCTTTCCTCATTGGCCACAGAATGCCACGTTGTCCCTAGAATCTTTGTAGTTTATGGCAGGCCCCTCATAGATTACAGGCCTTGGGACTTGACTTTATTTTGTGGGCATGTAGCAGAGCTCAGTGTCTCCGGGAAGCTGTAGGTTAGGAGGTGCCCCCAGAATTTGGGATGTGGCTCAGAAGAGCGGCTCCTGAGGAGTAGCCACTGAAGGGGGTTCAGGGCTGCGAATCGAGGGCAGGAGGTGTCAGGAAGCAGTGGGGTTCCTTTCCTGACAGTTGAGGAGAAGAAAAGGGGTTTCTAAAGTTTTGGGACTGCTGGGGAAAGGGAGGAGGGTTCACCAGCCCTTCTCAGAAGAGTTTTGCAGTTGGATTTGGATGTCATAGAATCGTAGAATGGTTTGGGTTGGAAGGGACCATACAGATCCTCTAGTTCTACCCCCTGCCCCGCAATGGGTAGGGACACCTTCCGTGAGACCAGGTTGCTCAAAGCCCCATCTGACCTGGCCTTGAATGCTTCCAGGGAGGGAGCATCCGCAGGTTCTCTGGGCAACGGGTTCCAGTGCCTCGCCACCCCTAGTGAGAAATGTCTTCCTAATGCCTAATCTAAATGTACCCTCTTTAGGACTGAAGTCGTTACCGCCTTGTCCTATTGCTGTACACCCTTGTAAAAAGTCCCTCTGCGGGTTTCTTATAGGCACCCTTCACATACTGTGAAGTCTGCTGTAAGGTCTCTTACAAAGCTACATGCCGGTGAGGGGTCCGAGAAGGTGAGGCAGTCGTCGGCCGGGTTGGTGTTGAATAGCTAAGTGTTATGGGGCTGCTCGGTTAAGCATTTACCTTCTGTTTTGGAGGCGTTATGTGGGCTATCTTTGTATTGGATGAGTGTTTGAGGTGAGCTGTGGATTAGTGAGGAGGAGGGTGGGGCCGATGACTTCTCGCGAGCGCCGTGCTAACTTGGTGTCTCTTGGTACCTTAGGTACCACGAGTGATGACGGCTGCAGGGTCTGACTCTGAAATGAGCGGGGAAGCAAACACGGTGGGACTTGTGAGGATGGGGAGTTGGGGAAGTACTTCGCATTGGCCAGCTGGATGCTTACTCCCCTTTCTGATTTGTGGTTTGTTTTTTTTTTCTTTGTTTGTTTCATTGCAGATGTTGAAGATCCATGTGTCCCCTTGAGGAACATCCTGGTTAGCCCGTGTGGTTTTGTGGAGGATGGATTCGGGTCCTCGGCCCTCTGAAAGCTAAGTTGAGGGACCCGGGCTGGGGAGCGGCTGGGAGGAAGGGACGAAGCTGGGAATTGCAGGGAGGGGTTTTAAAGTTAGCGCAGGAGAGAGGACCGTCTCAAAGCAGTCGCCTTTGCGCAGGCGAAGGGAGTGGGTTGCTTTTCAGCACGAGACCAGCGTGTGCCAGGCAGGGCAGTTCCAGCCTGTGTCTGTGGTGGTGCGCGGTTTGTGTAGTCTGTCCTCCGTGGCTTAGAGCTTCCTCAGATCTCAATGTCCTCGTTGCGCTTTGTGCCAGGGGAGCAGGGCATGCGGTTTAGGCGCCGTCCCTAGGGTCTCGAATGCTCTTCCTCATCGGCCCGGTGCCAATCGGGCGCTTCTTTTCTTGCGTTCGGAGCTCTAAAGCACGGATCGGTCTCGGCAGATTCCAGTCGGTTCTTTTTGCGGCGTTCTTTGGGGCCGCTTTGGCAGCTCCGCTCTCTAGCCGTCCGTTTTCTCGGACTGGGAGTTCTTCTCTGCATCTTGATGTTCCTAGGTCTTGATGACAGGCTTCTGGCGCATCCATCATCTCGGTTTTGACGGTACCATCTTGTAACAGGCCGTTACGTTGGACTCCTCGGGGGTCTGCCGTACAGCCTCCTCGCCTCAGTGTTTTGGACCCTGTAGGTCATCTTGCCGGATGGCACCTCCCGCCCCGGGAGTCATTCTTCTTGCCGAGAGTCTTCTGTGTGAATCACCTCGTCTGTACTGTTCTGTCTTGTGTTGGTGTGTGCACAGGTGTGTTTGGCTTGGAGCTGCTCTGCCCGGGGCCGTAGAGTCGGGGTAGGTGGAACGGCGGTAAGAGTCTATGGGTGAAATGTTGATTTGCCTTAATTGTTTAGGCAAGGGTCGTACAGTCACCTGGGATCGAGTAGGCATTGGTGGGCTGCGTGGACAGCAACGTGGAGATTTCTTTACGGCAATGATTGTAGGCTTGTGGCAGAGGCTGTTGAGGGGTGGCGAAGTGGATTTGAGCCTCTAAGGTGTTGAGGCTTGCAGGTGATGGGCTTAAATTTTGGCCCTGTTTTTTTTGCTGGTTTTGGTTTTTGTTTTTTAAAAAATGGCTGGTTGTAGGTGGAGTACTGGTATTCCTAGATGGAATCAAGATCTCTGGAGTTGTTAGGCTCTTGCTCCGCATCCAGGCTGACTCGTTCAATATGGGTTTTTTTCAGATGCGGAGAGACAAGATACGTGCCCCAGAGTGACGGAGGAGGGGAGCGGGGCGGGGCGCCGTAAGGAGGTGGGTCGGTGAGTGGAGTCAGAGGGAAGATGCGGCCAGTGGCTCTATGACTAGCTGATGGGGTTCTGTTTTTTCTTTTATTTGGAAGGTGCGAAGCAAGGAGCGAAGCGGGCCATCGGCACCGGAGGTGTCTCGGGCAAGGTGAGCCGTGACTACTGGGTGAAAGGAACCGTTCCTTTGGAGGTGTCGCATTGTTGGCAAAGTTGGAAGCATCCCTTGTTTGTTTTTTGCAGGTAGTACGCGTGCTTTGACGTGGCAAGCTCTCGATGACAGAGCAGGGTAGTTGAGCGGCCAAGATAAGGAGAGGGAGTTGGGAATTGGTCTGGGCAGGCCGAGGGTTTCGGGCGGCCTCCCGGCACACGTCTTCTGCTTTGGTTTTTGCAGGTGGCGCGCGCAGCCGCGGAGGAGCCATGCTGCAGGCCAATGAGGAGTTTGAGAAGGTGAGGTGGTTGTGGGCCGAGTCGGTATTGAATATCAAATATTACGCGGTTGCTTGGTTAAGCATTTATCTTTTGTTTTGCAGGCACTGTGCGGGCCACCTTTGGATTTGGATGAGCGTTTGAGGTGAGCTGTGGATTAGGGAGGAGGAGAATGGGCCTGGTGAGTCTCACAACTGCTATGCTAATTTTGTGCGTCTTGCTGTCTCGGGTACCCTGAGTGACGATGGCCGCAGGGTCCGACTCTGGAATGAGCAGGTAAGCATAACGCTGTGGTGTGTGTGACTAAGTGGGGGGTTGGGAAAGTAGGAAAGTAGTTGGTGTTGGCTGATTGGTTACTTGCTGCCTCTTCTGATTTTGTTGCCCCTTTTTTTTTTTTTTCTCTGGACTTCACTGCAGATGATGAAGAGGAACCTGGCGACTGCCGGATCGTCCCAGTTGGCCCATGTGATTTTTGCGGAGGATGGATTCGTATTGTTGGGCCTCTGAAAGCTAAGTTGAGGGACCCGGGCTGGGGAGCGGCTGGGAGGAAGGGAGGAAGCTGGGAATTGCTGGGAGGGGTTTTAAAGTGAGAGTAGGAGGGCAGGGCTGTCCAGGAGCAGTTCTGTTTGGGCAGATGAAGGGAGCGGGTTGCTTTTCAGCCCAAGACCAGCGTGTGCCAGGCAGGGCAGTTCCAGCCTTTGCCTGTGGTGGTGTGTAGTTTGTGTAGTCTGTCTTCTGTGCTTAGACCTTCCTCGGATCTCGATGCCATTATCAGTTTTTGCGCTCAGGGAGCGTGGCTTGAGCTTCAGGCACCATCCCTAGGGTCTTGAATGCCCTTACTCATCGGCACTTTGCCAGTCGGGTGCTTCTTTTCTTGAGCTCGGAGCTCTAAAGCGTGGATTGGTGTTGGAAGGTTCCCACCCATCCTCTTTTGTGGCGCTCTTCCGGGCTGCTTTGGCAGCTCTGCTCTCTAGCTGTGTCTTGTCTTGGACTCGGAGTTCTTCCCTGCACCTTGATGTTCCTAGGTCTTGATGACAGGCTTCTTACACATCCATCATCTTGGTTTTGACAGTACCATCTTGTAACGGGCTGTTACTTTTGCTGTTTCTTCTTTGGGGCTGTCGTAGAGCCTCCTTGCTTCGTGGTTTTGGGCGCTGTAGGTCAATTTGCTGGATGGCACCTCCCGCCCGGGGGTCATTCTTCTTGCTGAGAGTTTTCCCTCTCTTTTTGAATCACCTTGTTGGTAGTTTTCTGTGTTGTGTGTGTTTGTGCACTGGTGTGTTTGGCTTGGAGCTGCTCTGCCTGGGGCTGTAGAGTCAGGGGTAGGTGGAACAGCGATAAGAGTCTATGGGTGAAATGTTGATATGTCTCGATTGCTAGCATTGAGGGTTAAAAGATTTTTGAGTCATTGCATGCCAGTAGGGGAGTGGATTGCAAGTGGATTGTGAGGTAGAATATAGTAAGGCAGTAATTGGGCGTGGGTGTTAATATTGTTTATGTGGACACTTTGTGGTAAGCTTCTAGAAATGGTGAAGGCATTGAGGTTTTTGTTTTTGGAATCGGTGGGAAGGAGGTGTTTGGAGCTGTGGAGGATTTCTTTTTATGCCGAGGGTGAAGTGCGTGTTCAAGAGTTTTGTGTGTTGGTTTTGCAGGTGATCACAGGCCACAAGGCGTTTGAAGGAACCTCGCATTTAGGCGATGTGGCTGCTACGGAGGTTGGACTGTGACATGCGCCGCTATGAAAGCTAAGTATCTGGTTGAAAATCTGTGTATGGTGCAGATGGTGTGTGTTGAAGCGTTGCTGTAATGGAAGGGTAGTTTGTGGGGAGCTTGGAAGGAGGTTGGGCTGGGGCCGTGGGTTTTGCAGGTGTAGGGTTCGGCGTTTGGAAGATCTCGCGATGTCACGGAAAGTTAGAGGGTTAGTCGCAGCCTTGTGATGTACCTGTAACCCCACCTCCCCTTGTTAGTATAAAAGGAATTAACTGTGCAATAAAAGGCGGAAGTTGGCACTCACACTGTGTGTGTTACCTGTCTCTTTCCCTGGTCCGGGCCGACCAGTGATCTAAGCGTGGCACCTTGATATGTAGCGAACACTACATGCAGGCAGGGTGATTTCTGAGGCCCCGGGTGCTGCGAGTAAGGGGCGATGGCCCCTTGACACCCTTTGGCTGCAGGATGGGTTAGTTGAGAGTGAGGGCTAGTATGCGTGTGATCTGAATGAGTGGTGTGTTGTGAATGTGTGTAACTTTGTGGGGTTACGTGGTTTAGCTTTTCAGTGGTCTCTTGCAGGGTGGATGTAGAGATGTTTGTTAGGCAATTAGGAAAAAATAAAATACAATTAGAATAAAAAATCCCCAGCCAGGGGTTTTCCCCCCCCCCCAGTCCTGGCCGCTCTGTGAGGCGATGTTCATGGCCAGTGTTCAAATGGGGGTCAGGCTCAGGCAGGGGTTTTGGCAGGCAGAGTGATTTTTGAGACCCCTGGTGCTGCAGACACAGGGCAATGGCCCCTTGAGGGTGGCAGGCTGTTGGATGGATGAGTTGAGAGCGAGGGCCGGTGTGCATGCGATGTCAATGCATAGTGTGTGGTGAATGTGTGTAACCTTGTAGGGTTATGTGTTTTGTCTTTTTAATGTTTTTTTCCTTTCAGGTTGTACAGGTGAGATGTTTTCTAGGGAATTAGAATTGAAAAAAAAATACAATTAAAAAAAAAAAACCCTAGCTGGGGGATTCCCCCCCCCCAGTCAGGTTTGGGTTTTTTTTTTTTTCCCCAGTCCCAGCTGCTCTGTGAGGCGATGTTCATTGCCAATGTTCGGATGGGGGTCAGGCTCGGGCCGGGGTTTTGGCAGGTAGGGGGATTTTTTTCTAGGCTCCCGGGAACGGCGCTCCCCTGGAACATGGTAATTGCCAATTAGCGCAGGGAATTATGTTGGTCAGCAGATGGTCTTTGGAAGATAGTTGAGGATTTTGCGGGTGAAGGGTGGGGGGAGTTGGACTAGATGGCCAGCATGGAGTAGGCCAGGGTTGTGAAGTGTGTGAGTGTAACTGTATTTTTCTTTGGTGTGTTTGTAAAATATTTGGGTGCTCTTTGTAGTTTGTGATGTAATGATATTTTTCAATTCCTGTTTTTGTGCCTAGGTGTGGAAGTGGACAGTCTGTGAAGAGGAGCAGAGCAACTCGTTTTCTACTTGAGAACAGGGATTGTGAAGGTAACATAACCTTGGGGAGGAAAAATTCTGGACGTGCAGCAACGGACATAATGGCAGTGAGGAATGTGGAAAAGACTGATAGGTTTAGGGTGTTGTGTTAGGGTGTCTGGTTAGGGGTTACCGTGTCGTGTTAGGGTTAGGGTTAACGGGTTAGGGTTAGCCATACTATTAGGCTTAGGGTTAGGGGCTTAGGGTTATGGCTAGTCACAGCATTAGGGCCGTTGGGGGTTAGCATTAGGGGTTAGGGTTAGCGGTTAGGTTAGGGTGTCCGTCTGTGTACACGTCCTTCTACGTAAATAGCATGGGTCAACGGCAAGTCCAGCGGCAGGGCTGCTGTTCCCTACTCTCGATGTTGCCGTAGTAGTGTTGCGGTATTTAGACCTTAACGGACGGGCTGAGGAATGGAAGGAGAATGCCCGTTTTCTGTAAGGGCTCAGAATGCCGACCCTTTTCTCTGCCAGCCGCTCCCCTGTGCGTGAGATGAAGCTGTTTTGTTTTTCTCCCTTGTTCCTGGTCTAAATATTTCTGGAGCTGTTGCTGCTGTGGGTTTGCAATTGGTGTTACTGCGTTTTTGTAGCATTCGAGCGATGGGTCGTTTCTACTGTGGCGAAGCATCAAGATACGGTTTTCGCTTTAAAGCATCAGAAACTATGTTCACCGAAGCCGGTAACTCGCGGCGCAGGGGAAACCCATCTGGCGCGTGCAGCTGCGCTCGCAGGGATGCTCGGTGGCTCCTCATCAAAACGGCAGGCTATGTGCGTGGACATCCGTAGGGTTGCGCTCTGGGTCCGAGAGCATTAGTGTATTTTTGCTGTTGGAAGATGGAATAGAGCGTGTGCCTGTTAAATCTCAGGGCGGTCAAAAGCTAGGAGGGACCCTGAGCAGGTTTGGTGGCACAGCTGCGGTTTTAAAAGATCTTGCCCGTTTGGAGCAACAGCCTGGAAAAAATGATTCCTTTTTTGCAACGAGGCAGTTCACAAGGACAGATGTGTTGCTGTGCTCTTTAGCAAAAATACTCAACTTGGGACGTATAGGGTGATGGAGCCTCGGCTATACTAAGGCTTGAGAAAATGTAGGTAGGTCTCTGTGTGTCACCTGCGTGTATCTAGGAAAGTGAGTTCTAGTGAAAGTAAAGTTGCCGATGAGTCAAAAAAGAAAGGAAAAAAAAAAGGCACGGTTGTCTGAAAAATGCAGAATCTCTAGTGGCCTGTGTCAACAACTGTACCGAAGATGACGCAAAAATACTTTTTCCTCCGCTCAGTCGTACTGTCTTCACAAACCTTCACAAAAAAAAAAAGGCAGCTTTGGATTCCTACCCAGCTTTGTGCTAATGTTTTTTTTTTCTTCTCTCAGCTGGATGTCAGCTGGCACCGTTTCACCATGGTTGCCCTTTTTTCTGCCGTGACGGTACGAGACAGATGGAAAGATTCCGTAGTGGCCTGCAAGTACAAGGTACGCCTATGATGTGTGTCTGCATTTTTGCAAAGGTACTTGCGGTATGGACTTTAACGTTGAGAGTGTGCCAACTCTCCTTCTACTTTTTTTTTACATGAAATATTTTAACAGAAATACTAAAAATAAGTTCTGTTCCGGAGCATGTTACACCTATACAGAGTTTACTTCCCTCAGTTTATTTTCTCTTCCTGAAAGCATAATCTTCTGTTGCTGTGTGCTTGCTAGTAAATGATACTGTGAAACTAATTTTGCCCTAAAAGAGGGAAGAAACTGTTCGTAAGAGTTCAGCTGTTCAGAAGAAACAGCCTTTGTTTTCATGATAAAACCTTTATGCTTTTACAGTCAATGAGTTTTTTTTTTTAAATATCTTATAGTAGTACTCAAAAACGTTACAGAGATAATTAGCATCTGTACTAAAAGCAGTCAAGGTCAAAGAAGAGACGTGGACAAAACAGGACAAATGGGCGTCGCATCTGTGTGTTTTCCAGGCTTTCCCAGGAAGCGTTAGCAGCCTTGTAACTAGTGACAGTGAGTCCTGAGGTGTTTTTGATGAGTTACTGCTTCAGTAATATATTCAGTATACTGAATACATTCAGTAATGTATTTTTTCCTTTCACCTACAGTGTGTAATTTTGACTTCAGTTGGAGAGAGATTTTCCAAAATGGAAGTCTTTCTCTCTCAAAGAAATTTTGTTTTATGAATTTCCCGTCAGAGTGGATCTTCAGAGTTGATCGACTTGACAGTAGAAGTCATCTATAACGAGACTTTTCACTCTCTTTAAAAAAAGAGGAAAAAAAAAAGTCAATTTCCTTCCAAAGACCCAAGCACAGCCCATCTTCCTAAAGTTGATGGCATCACTGGTCTTTGGTTTCTCAGTTGTAACAGTCGAGATAACATGAAAACGCGTTACTCTGCATGCTTCAGTACTGCCAAAAGCATTAGGAAACCCGCCAGTCCTTTTTGGTAGTCTGAGGTATTGCAGCCCTGGGGATTTTACAAATTGACTTGCATTGTTTAAACTAACTGCCAAATAGCTGTAGTATTTGATTTGTTAGGTGTATGTAAGCAGTTAGGTATTTGTCTAAACGTTTAAAAAGAGAGGCAACTGAATGTTATGGGTTTTTTTTCTTGATGTTTTGACGGAGTGCTCTGAAGTACTTTCTTTCTGTCTGGCTTTCAATGGTGCGTTTCCCTGGCAGTTCAGTAGCACCTCTCTTGGGCAGCTCAGCTGGCCAGGTGTCCCTCCGCGTTATGCAACATGCACAAAAACCCCTAGTCCCATTATAACTGTGTACTTTGGAGAGAGATAATTTAATGGTATGAATTCAGAGCTGTGCAAGTTAAGGTAATGGAAAAGGAAAATGAAATACTTTTACAGTATAAGTATTTTTATTGGATGTATATAAATGTGGGCACGCCTTTTTAGTGTAAAGTGAATTATTGAGATTTGTTCTTTATTTTTCATTTTGCTCTTTGGAGTTTTCCACTTCACTTTCAGCTTTATTCACCAAACGAGCAAGATGCAAAGCAGCAGCAGCAACACAAGGGCTGTAGCTGTTGTGGTGGATCCGTAAGCGTAGGTTCTGATTGTGTACGACCTCATCCCGCAGCCTCCCAGGGTTATCTCCCTGCAGCAGTGCTGTAAGGAAGGGAGGAGACGTTTTCCAACACCAGCAAGAGTGTTTACTTGTATGCTAAGAAGGTGTTCAAAATGCTATCGATTAGCCTAAATGCTGATTTTAAGTGTTCCAATCGCTCTTAACTTTTAAAGGAGGTGGTGTATTTCGAGCTGACCTGTTTACCTGGAATCCTCCCTTAGCTCAGCGACTCTTCTTGTGCACCCCCAGCCTCTGCTGGCAGGGCGGTATGAGGAGATGGAAGGTCCTTGACTTAGTATAAACACTGCTTAGCAACAACTACAGCATCGGGGTGTTGTCAACGTTATTCTCATCCTAAATCTAAAATGGCCCTGTACCAGCTACTCGGAAGAAAATTAACTTTATTCCAGCTGAAACCAGGACAACCCCAAACCCCCTGATTCTGGGTCTGCAATGGAAAAAACCAAACAAATCTGGGACTCCTGGGAAAGCCAAATCCGCCTGGATTGGTGCAGCTGGAAAGCAAAAAACCCACCCCATTTTCATGCACAAACCACACCCAAAAGATCACCCCTTTTTATGTTGTGGAAAAGCACTGAAACACACCCCAAACAGAGTATTTTGAAAAAGCAGAAAACTCCCCAGTTTGGGGAAGATTGGGGGTGAAGCACAAGCAGTTTGAGGGGCGTTGCTGGGGGTCCTCCCAGTGTGGATTATCTGGTGTGGATGCTCTGTTGCGGGTTATCCCAGGTGAGTTACCTGCTGTGGATCATCCTGGGTGGACTCCCTGGGGTAGGTCATCCCCACCCGTGCCCCCCCATGCATCTTTGTACCCTCACCTACCTTCTCCCCGGTGTGTGTTTCTCCCCCATATATGCCCCCTGCTGCTCCAGCCCGCCCCCTTCACCCATGCGAGTTTTTAACCCATGCGAGTTGTTTCCCCCCGCATCCCCTGCTCTCCTATCACCTGCCCCCCCCCCCCCGCTTCCTTTCCCTCCTCCATATTCCACATCCCCCCCCCCCCCCATCATCTGTCAGGCTCCAGACCCCTGGCATGCTGCCTGCACCCCATTTTCTGTCATTTTTTTCTTCTTCTTTTCCTTAAAAGTTGTTGTTTCTTTTTAATGATTAGACTGTTTTCGTTTCAAGCCACGAGTTTTCTCACTTTCTCCCTTCCACTTGTCTCCCTGTCCCACTGGGGGCGGGGGAGCGAGTCAGCGGTCGCGTGGGGCTTTGTTGCTGGCTGGCGTTAAACCACGACACGAGGTGAGTTGCAAGCCCTGCCTGGCTAATGCTGGAGGCTCTCTATGTTCGTCCTGCCATCTTGACGGGCCATCCTTGTTCTTCATTGCCGCTTTATAGCGAGCGCCTCTCACTCTGTAAGCGGCAGTACTGGGGCCGTGCAGGTACTGCCTGTTGCAGGCAGCAAAGGGCAATTGTGACGCTTGCTGGCAGGAGCGGCAAGGAGTGCGGAGCCACACTCCTGTAGGGAGCAAAGATGGAACCTCGAGGGCTCTATGGTCATCTGCTGAGGACTACTAATATCCCGACAGGCCTCTTTGCTTTCCCTGCTTCGCATCTAATTGTTTTGCATGCCAGGGGGTGGGGCGGTAAGGAACACTGTGCAGCATCTCTTTGATAAGAGTCGAGCCCCGCACAAGAAGCCTTGCGTGCGTGCAGGATTAGGAGAGCAGAGTTCTGACAGCACAGAGGTGAGGAAAAGTGCGCCCACCCCAACTGAGCCCCAGGCTCGCCAGGGTAGCGCTTGCTTGCAGGTGGGCCGCTGGCATCTGGTGCGCTGGGACACGGCGTTCCCTGCTGAACAGAGCTGCCCCTCTGGCACAAAGCCCTCTGGCGCTCCCTTTGCACGGGGCGAGGGGCCGTGAGGGAGCTCAGGGGAGGAGGAGGTGAGGCGCTGGGGGGGTCGGGCCGTGCCCCCCTATTCCTGCTGGGCTCCGGCTGTTGCAAATATTCTGGTAAAGAAATCAAAATTTAATCACATAGAAGAGTTAGGTTTGATTAAGAAGTAAAATTGTGAAGCATAATGTATAGGATCGTTAAGTTTGAAACGTAGCCATAGAAACTTTAGGAGGAGCTGTGTTACGCGTGACTCTAGGAACCTTAATACTGTTAAAGTTTGAAAGAGTTAACCCTAGAAACCTCACCAGGAGGTTACTGGTTTTCCTACCTTCTGTTTCAGGAAACTAAGGAAACCGTCGTGGACACCAGTTTGCTGCTTGGAAACCCCCTTACTGTTCCCATCTTGATTTGAGTTGAGTATCGAAGATTCTAGTCAGCAGAGCTAAGTGTAACTGACCAATGATTGTTTTTAAATAAGAATATTGATAAGGTTATATAATCAAAGGACCGATCATTATAAAGGTTAAATTTAAGAACGAGCATAGTATGCATTTTTACGGAAGGAGCTTAGGTAACAATGACCTGACAGGAAAAGTCTGTAAAAACTGATGGATTTTGATACTAAGCGGGACACGCCTTTGGAGGAGCGATCCCCCGTGTCCCCAGCGCTGCGATAAACAAAGTGCCTGCTTCTTAACTTCGGTTGGTGTTAAGGAGTTTTATTCCGGATTTCGGGAACGGTTTTGGCGACCCAGATGGGACCTTGCAAGTGAGACTGGACGAGATCGAGTGTCGATCGAACTCCGGCCGGCACCGAGGTATTCTCGTGGAGAACCGTCACCCTCGACTCGCAAAGCTCCTCGCAGCGTTCCCTGGAAAAAAGGTAAGGCGCCGCTGCTTTGGAATTTGTTTGGAAAGCCTGCCCGTGAGGCGCGGCGAAAGCTTCGCAGGGTTGGGGCTTGGAGGGTACCCGTCTGCAGTGGAAGCCTAGGCGTCTGCCCGTAAGTCATAAGCGAAAGCTATTGCTGGGTTGGACTTTGTGTATTATTTGGGACAATTGTCATTTGCATTTGTTTGGTAGTTGGTATTTGAATGTATATAAGTATAATGGCATTAGCAAAATTGTTTAAGAATAAGAGTGCAGGAAATGGAACTGCTGATGAAAAGATACCAAAAACATCAGCGTTGGGATGTTTATTGGCACATTGGGGTGAATTGCAGGAAAAATGGTAAATGAACAGAGCTTTGAGTTACAATACTATATTGCAATTACTGTTGTTTTGTAGGAGAGAGAGAGTAAATGGAATAAAGTGCCATAGGTAGATTTGTTCTTTTTAAGTGAATGTATCTGACGGGGACCGGAAGGGAGTCTCCCAGCAGAACCTCTGGTTACAGCTAAACCGGGAGAACAGAAAATTGAATTTGCATTGACACTAGAGTCACCTTTTCAGTTTTAAATACCTTAGAGGGAGAGTTAAGTTTTGAAGAAATTGGTGGTGTCAGTGCAACAGGTGAACGAGAAACTAGACCCTTCTTTAAGTCTTTAACAATGAAATTAGGAAAGCAATGGGTCACTCAGCAGTTTTTGTGTTTGCCAGATTCTCCTAAAACCCTGTTAAGGAGAGATCTATTTGAGAACTTAGAGGCAGAAATTAAATTTAAAAATGGAGAGATTAAAATTTTAATTCCAGAAACTAAACGTATCGAAGCAGTGGCTTTGTTGTTAACAGGATGGTTACCGAAAGCAGAAGATTATACCAGTCAAAGTCTAATGCTGTAATTCTAATCGTCTGGACTGGGAAGTTCCTGGTAAATCGGAAAAGCAGAACCTGTGAGAGTTGATTTAAAGCCAGGATGGAATCCGGTAAGAATTAAACAATACCCCCTAAGACCGGAAAGTTGGAAAGGCTTAGTAATGGTAATACAAACGTTTTTAAGATACAAATTGTTAATAGAATGTGAATCCAGATATAACACCCCGATCTTGCCTGTTAAAAGGCTAATGAAAAAGATGGTAGATTAGTTGAAGACCTCCTCAGAGCAATAAATCAAATAGTACAAGATATTCATCCGGTAGTAGGAAATCCTTATACTTTGTTAGCAACCCTAACGGAGAAACAAGAATGGTTCACAGTGTTAGACCGAAAAGATGCCTTTTTCTGTATTCCCTTGGATCCCAGAAGTCAAGAGGTTTTTGCTTTGGAATGGGAAAATCCTGAGACTGGGAGAAAAACACAATATACGCGGACAGTCTTGCCTCAAGGCTTTAAGAATAGTCTTACCATTTTTGGAAATCAATTGGCACGAGAATTGCAGATTTGGAAGAAAGAAAATAATCAAGAAATCTTGCTGAAATATATGGATGATCTGTTAATTGTAGCTGAGACGGAAGAACAATGCACAAAGCTAACTATTAACTTTTTGAACTTTTGGGGAATCGGTGGATATCGAGTGTGAAAAGAAAAAAAACAAATAACCCAGAAAGAAGAAACTTATGTACATGAGTTTTAAAATCCTAAAATGACAGAGACCATTGGGAACTGGGAGAAAAGAGGCAATTTGTCGTCTCCCCGAACCTAAGACTAAAAAAATTAATGATGAGCATTTCCGGGAATGGTCGAGTGGTGTCACCTGTAGATGATAAACTGTGGCTTGCTGGCCTGATCTTTATAGGAGCAGCTCAAAACCTCAAACGATGGATTGGACCGATGCCGAGAAAGCTACTTTCCAAGAATTGAAACAGGCTGTAATAGGGGTGCCAGCCCTAGGCCTGCCAGATCTCACAAAGAAGACACTTGAACTTTTTGCTCGTGAAAGAAGAGGTATAGCTCTGGGTATCCTGGCCCAATATTTAGGGCCAAGTGGGTGAGCTGTGGCCTACTTCTCGAAGCGATTAGATAATGTGAGTCTGGGATGCTCTGGTAGTCCGAGAGCCATCGCTGCAACTGTGCTACTGATCCAGGAAGCTCGTAAGTTTAACCTGAGGACAAAGGATTACCGTACGTTTCCCATATGATAACTGTTGTGCTAAAACAGAGAGGGGGGCATTGGGTATCCCCTAGCAGGATGCTGAAATACCAAGTGGTGTCGCTGGAACAAGATGATGTTTACCTAAACACTACTACCACCGTTAACCCTGTTGCATTTTCAACAACCGATCAAGTTAAAGGAGAACTGGAACGTGACTGCTTGCAGACAATCGAAAGAGTTTACTCCAGCCGACTGGATCTCTGAGGTGTGCCGCTAGAAGAAACGGATTGGGAACTGTATGCCGACGGAAGCGGTTCCATCTGTGAAGGAAAGCATTTATCAAGATAGACAATAACTACTGAGGAGGTAATTGTGTTGCCAACTTTGCCTTCGACGATATCTGCCCAAAAGGCTGAATTGATAGCTCTTATTCGAGCTCTGGAACTAAGTCAAGGAAAGCGAGTCAACACTTGGACAGACTCAAAGTATGCTTTTGGAGTAGTACACGCACATGGAGCGATGCGGAGAGAAAGAGGACTGTTATCTGCACAAGGAACCACCATTCAGCACGCAGAACAAATACTGGAATTGTTAGAAACCATTCAAAAACCAACAGCAGTCACGATAATGCACTGTAAAGCACATCAGTTAGGTAAGACCGGTCCGAACGCAGGTAACCGACTGGCCGATAAAGCTGCTAAAGAGGCTGCGGAAAAAGGCATCCTAGCACTAGTTCCAGAGAAAAGTAAAAAGTTGCCTAAAGAAACTCCAAATTATAACGAAAAAGAAGAAGAATTAATTATTAGATTGCAGGCTAACAAAATGAAACAGGATAGGCTGTAACACCGACAGGTCAAATAATAGTCCCACCCACAATAATAAGAGAAGTTGCCCGAGCTGAACATCACGAAGTATATTGCGGAACAGAAAGTGAAATATGACAAAGATTGCTTAAACAATTATAAGCGGATGTGAAATTTATATATAAAATTATCCCCGAATCAGTAATACGATCATCTTTGGGATTATTAAAGAAGGAAATTTTTTTAGGAGAATATTAGCAAATTGACTTTATAGAATTGCCTTGAAAAGAAGGCTATATCCTAGTTTTAGTTGATATCTTTACTGGGTGGCCCGAGGCTTTCCCTTGTCGCACCAACAAAGCAAGGGAAGTAGTCACAGTCTTGCTCAAAGAGATAATACCAAAATGTGGGGTGCCTGTAAGAATGTCATCTGACAATGGCCCTCATTTTATAGCAAAGATTGAGACAAGTTGAGCAAAGTATTATCTATAGATTGAGACTATCACACCCCACATAGACCACAAGCAAGGGTGGGGGGGGGCGGAGAGAGAGAGAATGAACTATACCCTTAAGCAACAGTCGAGTAAAATTTGTCAGGAAACCTCACTCACATGGGTTAAAGCATTACCCATGGCTCTATTAAGAATCAGAGTATAGCCAGAAGAGAAAGAAAATTTAAGTCATTATGAAATGTTTTATGAAAGACCATATCAAGAGTCCTATGTTCTGAGCATCTTGAGTGCCTTTGGAGATATGTTTTTAAAAGGTGTTATGATTTCTTTAAGCAATTCTTTTCAGGAACTTTGTTAGTATGTCTCCACAGCTGGACCCTTAGAATTGGACGTAGCAGTGCTTCCCTTCCGACCAGGAGATTGAATATACATAAAATCACTGAGAAGTGGAAAGGACCGTATCGAGTCATTTTAACAACCCTTATAGTGGTAAAGGTCTGGGAGAAGAACCTTGGCTTCATTATTCAAGAATAAAGAAAGCACCAACAAGAAATTGGAAGTCTAAAGAAACTGGCCCTTTAAAACTGAAAATCTGTAAGTAAGTTTCACATTATCTATTTGGGAAAACAGCTGTGTAAAGTTTATACTATTGGGGTTGCTATTAGGAATATTGTCGAGGGCAGTAATCTTTTTGTGTGTTTATAGGGTTTATGTGGGGTTTTTTTGAGGGGTTCTAAACATGAGATAAACAAAATGGAACAATTATTGTTTGAGCTATTAATCTTGATATTAACCATTTTTGTAATTTGGTTTAAAAAACCAAAAATCTAGTTTTGTAACTGATTCAAAGTTTTGTAAAGACACAAAATTGAACCTCAGTAACAGCCTGCCTTCCGATTCCAAAGTCAGATGAAAATCTAGTTCCGTGGAGAATACTGACATTGAATTTAACCAAAACTTGAGAACAGATGCAGAACAATGAGAATCATTTTAGCAAATTAAATGGGATGGATTTAAAAGGCAATTATTTTTTTAACATTTGAAAGAAGGAATTATAGCATTGTGAATTATAACATTACCAAACCATCCACCTCATGGACAAAAGAATTAATTTACTCGCCCTTTGGGAGAAACTTGTGCAGGCACCCCTTGGGGCTGTCAGTTGCCAAAACCGTAGAGACAAGTGCAAAAAGGAACTTGGGATCATATTTGAAATATAAAACGATGTTTAGAATTTACTGGAGTCCCAGGATCCTTGTTAGAGCTACCCAGTGTCGGGACCGTCTATGGAAATTTAGACTGGTTTAGACAACCAGAGAAAAATCACACATCCTAAACAGAGCTGTATGAAAGTTTATACTTGCAGCTCCTCTGACCCCAAACTCCAAAGACTTTCTCTAGCAGCTAAAGCTCTAAGATGGGGATGTATTTGTAGAAAGTATAATAATATTTTACATGATCTTTGGTCGCCTCTTAATAACGGAAAAAATTTAGCTTGGAGTTGACTGTATTAAAGGACAGGTGAAAAGTTCAGGGTTAACTGTTTGGGTGACTAGTGATGATATATGATCTGTTCTAAGTTACGATGTAAATTTGTACGCCAGCCCAGGGATAATCCAATCAAGGTTTATTGTAGCAACCAACAAGCAGGCCAAACAGCGCTGGGTGGCCGGGGAGTCTCTACTCCACCAACGGCGCACACTTGATGTGGTAATGTGTTTCACAGTTAAACAGTTAAGTGTTACATATGTATGGGAATTCCAGGTAGGCCTATACGTATTCATGACCTACTCCTGCTTTGCATTAAAATTAATTCCAAGAGGTGTTGTAATTAATTGCAAGAGGTATTATAATTAGTTCTATGGGGACACACCCTCAAGTTTATCTATCCAAGCCACGGCATCGGCCTTGGCCAGTTTCTGGGACCAGTTCCTTATTTTCTCAGGAAACTGCTCTTGAGGAGCTATATGATAAGGTAATCAAGACTGGCACATCCTGCTTACTTAGCTCAATATCTAGTTTCTGCACTTGTTACTGGGGTTATTACAGTTAAAAGCAGCTTAGTTACGAAGTTGTAGAGATCAATATATTTTAACAATCAACAGGTTTGATTAACAAATTGGTTATGTAAAGTTTATTACGTGATCCACTCACCTTTTCATGAAAGAGAAAAGCAAATCGTGGACTTTAGACTTAATAACTCTATCCTCTCTCTGGAAGAAATCTCCCTTATGGCCTTGCTGATGGACCTGGGTAAATCAAAAAGATGATACGTAGCACTCGCCAAGTCTTAGAACTAAAATAAGATGGGTATTCAAATCTGTATTTTGACCCCAGTTAACACCCCTTCCAAATGAGATGAGTCCTGCCACCTTTCATTCAATCAAGGAAGTGCTTGCTGCTTAACTTCCCATGGGGGTTGAGGAGTTTTGTTCCGGGTTTCGGTCCCCCAGCTGCGAGCCGGGGCTGGAGGAGCCGCAGGTGCGGGCAGTGAGGCTGATGGGGCTGGCCCCTCCCTGGAAAGGGGGGGCTGCCGGGGGAGGGGTGGGGGCGGGGCCGGTGGGAGTCCAGGCAGGAGTGCAGCAGTGTCTGGGCTCTGGCCAGGGTCGAGCTACAGTAATAACGGTCACTGCTGCCTCTTTCCCTCTCCCAGAGGCCATGCTGTGAGTGCGGTTGTCTGTTCGTCCCCGGGGATGCCGTTGACTGCAGCAGCCTCAGGCTCGCGTGGGCTGTCTCTGCCTGGCCTCCCTCTCCTCGTGGCGCGGGAGCAGAGAGGGACAGGCGGAGCGCTTACTGGCTGTGGACGGGAGCTGCTGAAGCTGGAGAGGCCACAGAAAAGTAAAGAAGAAGAAACGGAAGGCCATCTGGCTGGCAGCTGCCTCCCGCTGCAGGCAAGAGAGAGCCTGCCTCTCTGGGTGTGGGAGGATCCCTCCTCGTAGTCCACAGCAGGTCAGACCGCCAGGGTCTGTGTGCATGACCAGCAGCATGGTACGGCCATGTAGTGAGTGAGCGAGCGAGGCTACGTGTCTAGGAGGCCTCATCTCCTAAGAGCTGCGAGGTGCTCGTGTGTTCCGTTACGTGGAGGAGAGCCAAGCGACTGGAGTTACAGAAGAGGAAGGGAGGAGAGAAGGAGAAAGAAGCATCTGAACTGGCAAGGTCTCCTGGCAGCTCCAAGAGCGAGAGCTGTGGTTTAAATTCCTTTCTCTGTCCTGTATTCTGGATACACTTTTACTTTCTTAGATTCTCTTGTTCCAGGTCCCTATCACTATATTTTAACTTCTTCCCTCACTGTCCCATAGCCCGTTGTTATCTTTATTATTCTTTCTTTGTCTGGTTCCCTGTCCCTATTCTTTATTTTCCCTCTCTCTCCCCTTTAGATCATCAGTGTTTTTGATATTTCTCAGTCTCTCTCATCTACCTCACTGTCCCCCTTTTTAATTCTTTCTTCTGCCCTATGGCTCATCACTAGTATTTGTTTTTCTCCATCTCTCTGTCTGGTATCCTCTCCCTTTTTATTAGTTTCTCCTCTCAGTCCTGTAGCCTATTGCTACCCCCCTCCCCCCCCGCCCCATCTCTCTCTGTCTCCCTTTTCCTACTTTTCAATCCCCTCTCTCTGCCCTGTAGCCGATCACTGTTGTAGTGAGTTTGTGTGGCAAGCTGGGGCAGGGGAGTGGGCAGGGGCTGCAGGGGTGGGTTCTGTGAGAAGACAGCAGGACTTGTCCCCATGTTGGGCACAGCCAGTTCCAGCTCCAAGATGGAGCTGCTACTGGTCAAAGCTGAGCCAACCAGCAATGCTGGTAGCACCTCTGTGATATTTAAGAAGGGCTAAAAAAATGCTGTGCAGAAGCTGTCAGTCCTGCAGACACCACAGTCAGTGAAGAAGGAAAAGGAGGAGGTGATCCAGGTCCTAAAGCAGATTCCCCTGCAGCCTGCAGTGAAGACCATGGTGACACAGGCTGTCCCCCTGCAGCCCACGGAGGTCCATAGCAGAGCAGATATGCACCCTGCAGCCGATGGGGGACCCCTTGCCAGAGCAGGCGGATGCACCCAAAGGGGAGGCTGTGACGCTGTGGAGAGGAGCCCACACTGGAGCAGGTTTTCTGGCAGGACCTGTGGCCCCATGGGAGTGACACCACACTGGAACAGAAGAAGAACACGAAGAAGGAAGGAGCAGCAGAGGCAACTTGTGAGGAATGATTGCAATCCCCCGCTCCCTCTCCCCCTGTGCTGCTCGGTAGAAGGAGGTAGAGAAGTCAGGAGTGAAGATGAGCCTAGGAAGAAAAGAGAGGGGTGGGGGGAAGGTGTTTTTCAGATTTGCTCATATTTCTCATTATTGTACTCTGATTTTGACTGACAAAGTATTTTCCCCAAGTTGAGTCTGTTTTGCCTGTGACAGTAATTGGTGAGTGATCTCTTTGTCCTTATCTTGACCCACAAGCTTTTTTTTGTTGTATTTTCTACCCTCCTGTCTTGTTGAGGAGGAGGAATGATAGAGTGGCTTGGTGGACACTTGTCAGCCAGGCAAGGTCAACCCACCACAGTTTCCTTCTATCAGGCTCCCTGTCCCTGTTTTTTAAATCTTGCCTATGTTTCTTGTATATCATCAGTTTTGAAACTTCCTACCTGTCCATCCCTATTTAAATTTTTGCATGTTTCTTAAACCCAGTTGCTTTTAAAATTTTTTTGCTACTTTTCCCTCTCTTTGTCTCCCTGACCTTATTTTAATTTCTCGCCTGTGTTTCTTGTACCCTGTTGCTTTTCAAATTTCGTTCTTAACGTCTCCCTCTATGCAGCTTCATGTACCTACTTTTTGATTCTTGTACTCTGTTGCTTTCAAAATTTTCTTTCTATGTTTCCTTTTATCCACCTCCCTGTCTCTAGTTCTTAACTCTTCCCTCTCTGTCCTGTACCCTGGCACTTCTTACATTTTCTTTCTACATATTCCTCTTTCTACATCTCTCTCTGTCTACATTTCCCTGTGCCTATTTGTTAGTTCTTGCCTATGTTTCTTGTATGCTGTTGCTTTTTGAAAATTTTCTCTCCACCTGGCTCCCTGTTTCTTTTTTCTAGTTCTTGCTGTTTCTTCTCCTGTATCACTTGAGAATGTTTCCCTGTCCCTTGTCCTGTCTTTATCTTCTTGTCCTGCCAGTCCCTTCCCCTTCTCTCCCCAGCTTCCTATTATTTATTCCTCCATCTCCATCGCTGTTCTGCTCAGTCTCTCTGCTCTTCTCTCTCTACACTGTTTTCCTGCTTCTTGTCCCTCTCTTGTTCCCAGCATCCAATTTCCTGGCTCCCTGTCTTGCACATCTGTGTCCCTCTATCCTTCCTCCTGCTTTTTTTTTCCCTTTTATCCCCCCATCCTGCTGCCTTTGGGCACTGAGCCTTGTAGCCAACTTATTGCCAGGATTTCTTATATGCCAGGAATTCTTATCTTAATGAATAAATTTTTCCTGCCTCCTCTGTCTCCCTGGATGTGGGTAGGTGCAGGGGCAGGGATGATGTGCTGTGGGGCTTTGGCAATGGCCCCTATTCCTGATGGGCTCCAGCTGGGTCTGGGATGGCCCCAGGTGTGGCCAGTGGGGCTGAGGATGGGGCTGGCCCTGCTGTGTGAAGGGGCTCCAGCTGTAAAGGGGGCTGCCTGGGCAGGGGAACTGGCTGAGGAGGGAGTGCAGGGGGGTCTGGCTGGTAGGTGCCTGCAGCAAGGAATGGCCAGTCCCTGTGGCAAGGAAGGATCCCTCTGAGCTGTCCCTGGCCTTTGTTGGCTACATGCGTGAGCCACCATGTATCAAAGCAAACCTTGTGGATGAGGAGCATCGAGGCATCCGCTGCGTGCTGCCGAGCAGGTGAGGGTCAGGCAGCTGGCACTGGGGAGGAGGAAGGGGCAGAGGCAGAGAGAGAAGCACTGCGGTGGTGAAGGTCTCCTGCCAGCACCAGGAGCTGTGGTGAGTCGCAAGTCCTCTACATCCTGGCCCACCTCTGCCTCCCTTCTTTAGACATCTGCTTGCCTCCCTTCCTCTGTCTCCCTCTCTGCCTGCCCACCTATGTGTATGGCTCCTCAAAACTTGTTATTCTTCTGTCAACTCTGCCCAGTACCCTGTTGCCTTTTAAATTTTTAATATGCCTCTCTCTAACCAGCTGCTTCTCCCTGTTTTTTATTTTTTCTGCACTGCCTTGTACCCCATTACTTTGAAAATTTAATTTCTATGTCTTCCCCTCTCTGTCTCCCTGACCCTATATTTTAATTCCTCCCTCTCTGTCCTGTACCCAGTTGCTTGAGTCTGGCTGGGCATTGGTCAGTTGGTGGTGAGCAATTGTTTTCATTTGCTGTTTTTTTTTTCCTCGTACATTTTTTTTTTAAAAAAAGGTCTTTTTAATTATTAAACTTTTTATATCAACCCATGAGTTTCTCACATTTACCCTCCTGATTCTCCCCCTATCCCACTGTGGTGGAGTAAGCGAGCAGCTGTATGGTACTTAGTTGCCAGCCAGGGTTAAACAACAATGCTACATCTACTTTTATGAAGCTGCCTATTGCTATTTTTTAATTATTTCCTGTCTGTTGTGTACCGTGTTGCTTTGAAAATTTGCTTTCTAGGTCTACTTTTATCCAGTTCACTGTCTTTATTTTTTATTTTTTTCCTCTCGGTCCTGTGCCCCTGTGTCACTTTTAAATTTCCTTGATATTTCTCAGTTTTAGTTCACTGTGGCTATTTTAAAATTTTTTTTGTCCTGTACCCAATCACTTCTTAAATTTTCCCTCTATGTCTACTTGTATCGAGCTGTGTATCACTGTTTTTTAATTCTTTCCTCACTATTGTGTACCCCGTTGCTTTTTACTTTTTCTTTCTATGTCTACTTTAACCTATTCACTGTCTTTAAGTTGTTCCTGTCTGTCATGTAGCCCATCACCTTTTAAATTTTCTTCCTATATCTGTCTGTTTAATAAGCTGTCCCCATTTTTTAATTCTTTTGTCTCTGTCACATACCCTGTTGTGCTGGTTTTGGGTGGGATTGAGTTAATTTTCTTCTCAGTAGCTAGTATGGGGCCACATTTTGGATTTGTGCTGAAAACAGTGTTGATAACACAGGAATGTTTTTCTTATTGCTATTCATAAAGTAGTTCTGGTAGAAGTTAGGTGGTATGCACAGTCTTGCTAGAAATGAAGCATAACCCCAGAGCATTTTGGCTTTTTTATAGGAAACTAAAGCACATCAATTTTGATAACAACATTGTCATTGCATTTAATGAGCTAGTTTCTTACCTAGTTTAGAAGGGCATCTATCATTTTCTATGTACATGCCAGAAAAATTAAGTTTAATTCCCTACCCAGTCCTATTGCTGATGCAATAGGTGTAGCTATAGTACAGGAGCAAGTAGTGTCATTTCCTGGAGGGGTTACTTTGTCTGTTCAGGGCTTTGCTTGCTGTAAATTTAAGGCAGGTGAGAACAGTGCTGCTGCTCCTCCAGCTGACTCTTATAACTTCTGGTGGTTTGCCCTTCCCCTTTCCCAGGTGATTGCACTAAGGGTGGTGGGCGGAGACTCAGGGTATTTGAGCCACAGCCTCTGCTGAGGGAGCTCATTGTGCTTCTGGGTTTCTCTGGTGTTGGTGCTCAGCTCTTTCTTGAGTCCTTTGCAGCTTTAGAGCTGGCTCAGCCCTTTGGGAAGAGGAGTCTGCCTGAGGTAAGAGCTTCAGGACCAGTCAAGGTTCAGCAGCATGTGTGGTAGCAAGTAACACTTGTATGCAGCTTTTTTTTGTTTTTCCTTTCTTTTTTTCAGGTCAGTAATTTTGTTTTGAGTGTTCAGGGGTAGAAAGATGGTTTAATAGTATGCATAGTTTGTTGTTTGTTGTTTTGTTTTTTTTTTTAAATTCTTCATGCATTGTGTTTTCCTGGAATTCCCAGCTTTATTGAAAAAGGAACCGTTTTTTTTTTTTTTTCACCAGTTCTGCTGTATGCTGTGTAAGTTGCTGATATCTCTCTTAACGGGACCGATGGTGACATTGTTTAGCAGGGGTCAGGGTCAGTGTCTTGTATGCATCTGTATATGGAGTTTTAGTATTTCTGAAGCAAGCAGAAGGGCCGTGAGGCACAGCGGCCTTCAGGGTTTGTGATGCCTTTCCTCATTGGCCACGGAATGCCACGTTGTCCCTAGAATCTTTGTAGTTTATGGCAGGCCCCTCGTAGATTACAGGCCTTGGGACTTGACTTTATTTTGTGGGCATGTAGCAGAGCTCAGAGTCTCTGGGAAGCTGTAGGTTAGGAGGTGCCCCCAGAATTTGGGATGTGGCTCAGAAGAGCGGCTCCTGAGGAGTAGCCACTGAAGGGGGTTCAGGGGTGCGAATCGAGGGCAGGAGGTGTCAGGAAGCAGTGGGGTTCCTTTCCTGACAGTTGAGGAGAAGAAAAGGGGTTTCTAAAGTTTTGGGACTGCTGGGGAAAGGGAGGAGGGTCCACCAGCCCTTCTCAGAGGAGTTTTGCAGGTGGATTTGGATGTCACAGAATCATAGAATGGTTTGGGTTGGAAGGGACCATACAGATCCTCTAGCTCCACCCCCTTCCCCCGCCCCGCAATGGGTAGGGACACCTTCCGTGAGACCAGGTTGCTCAAAGCCCCATCTGACCTGGCCTTGAATGCTTCCAGGGAGGGAGCATCCGCAGGTTCTCTGGGCAACGGGTTCCAGTGCCTCGCCACCCCTAGTGAGAAACGTCTTCCTAACGCCTAAACTAAATGTACCCTCTTTAGGACTGAAGTTGTTACCGCCTTGTCCTATTGCTGTACGCCCTTGTAAAAAGTCCCTCTGCAGGTTTCTTATAGGCACCCTTCACATACCGTGAAGTCTGCTGTAAGGTCTCCTATGAAGCTGCATGCCGGTGAGGGGTCCGAGAAGGTGAGGCGGTCGTCGGCAGGGTCAGTGTTGAATAGCTAAGTATTATGGGGCTGCTCGGTTAAGCATTTACCTTCTGTTCTGGAGGCGTTGTGTGGGCTATCTTTGAATTGGATGAGCGTTTGAGGTGAGCTGTGGATTAGTGAGAAGGAGCGTGGGGCCGATGACTTCTCGCGAGCGCCGTGCTAACTTGGTGTCTCTTGGTACCTTAGGTACCACGAGTGACGACGGCTGCAGGGTCTGACTCTGAAATGAGCGGGGAAGCGAACATGGTGGGACTTGTGAGGATGGGGAGTTGGGGAAGTAGTTGGCGTTGGCCAGTAGGATGCTTACTCCCCTTTCTGATTTGTGGTTTTTTTTGTTTGTTTGTTTCATTGCAGATGTTGAAGATCAATGTGTCCCCTTGAGGAACATCCTGGTTAGCCCGTGTGGTTTTGTGGAGGATGGATTCGTATTGTTGGGCCTCTGAAAGCTAAGCTGAGGGACCCGGGCTGGGGAGCGGCTGGGAGGAAGGGACAAAGCTGGGAATTGCCGGGAGGGGTTTTAAAGTTAGCGCAGGAGAGAGGACCGTCTCAAAGCAGTCGCCTTTGCGCAGGCGAAGGGAGCGGGTTGCTTTTCAGCACGAGACCAGCGTGTGCCGGGCAGGGCGGTTCCGGCCCGTGTCTGTGGTGGTGCGCGGTTTGTGTAGTCTGTCCTCCGTGGCTTAGAGCTTCCTCAGATCTCAACGTCCTCGTCGCGCTTTGTGCCGGGGGAGCATGGCACGCGCTTTAGGCGCCGTCCCTAGGGTCTCGAATGCTCTTCCTCATCGGCCCGGTGCCAATTGGGCGCTTCTTTTCTTGCGTTCGGAGCTCTAAAGCACGGATTGGTCTCGGCAGATTCCAGTCGGTTCTTTTTGCGGCGTTCTTTGGGGCCGCTTTGGCAGCTCCGCTCTCTAGCCGTCCGTTTTCTCGGACCGGGAGTTCTTCCCCGCATCTTGACGTTCCCAGGTCTTGATGGCAGGCTTCTGGCGCATCCATCATCTCGGTTTTGACGGTACCATCTTGTAACAGGCCGTTACGTTGGACTCCTCGGGGATCTGCCGTACAGCCTCCTCGCCTCGGCGTTTTGGACCCCGTAGGTCATCTTGCCGGACGGCATCTCCCGCCCGGGAGTCATCCTTCTTGCCGAGAGTCTTCTCTCTGAATCACCTGGTCTGTACTGTTCTGTTCTGTCTTGTGTTGGTGTGTGCACAGGTGCGTTTGGCTTGGAGCCGCCCTGCCCGGGGCCGTAGAGTCGGGGTAGGTGGAACAGCGGTAAGAGTCTATGGGTGAAACGTTGATTTGCCTTAATTGTTTAGGCAAGGGTTGTACAGTCATCTGGGATCGAGTAGGCATTGGTGGGCTGTGTGGACAGCAACGTTGAGATTTTTTTTATGGAAATGATTGTAGGCTTGTGGCAGAGGCTGTTGAGGGGTGGTGAAGTGGATTTGAGTCTCTAAGGTATTGAGGCTTGCACGTGATGGGCTTCAAGTTTGGCCCTGTTTTTTTTTTTGTTGGTTTTGTTTTTTGTTTTTTAAAAAATGGCTGGTTGTAGGTGGAGTACTGGTATTCCTAGATGGAATCGAGATCTCTGGAGTTGTTAGGCTCTTGCTCCGCATCCAGGCTGACTCGTTCAATATGGGTTTTTTTCAGATGCGGAGAGACAAGATGCTTGCCCCAGAGCGACGGAGGAGGGGAGCGGATCGCTGTGAGGAGGTGGGTCTGCGAGCGGAGTCGGAGGGAAGATGCGTCCGGTGGCTCTATGACTAGCTGATGGGGTTCTGTTTTTTCTTTTATTTGGAAGGTGCGAAGCAAGGAGCGAAGCGGGCCGTCGGCACCGGAGGTGTCTCGGGCAAGGTGAGCCGTGGCTACTGGGTGAAAGGAACCGTTCCTTTGGAGGCGTCGCATTGTTGGCAAAGTTGGAAGCGTCCCTTGTTTGTTTTTTGCAGGTAGTACGCGTGCTTTGACGTGGCAAGCTCTCGGTGATGGAGCAGGGTAGTTGAGCGGCCAAGGTAAAGGAGAGGGAGTTGGGAATCGGTCCGGGCAGGCTCAGGGTTTCGGGCGGCCTCTCGGCAAGCGTCTTCTGCTTTGGTTTTTGCAGGTGGCGCGCGCAGCCTCAGAGGAGCCGTGCCGCAGGCCAACGAGGGGTTCGAGAAGGTGAGGTGGCTGCGGGCCGAGTCGGTGTTGAATATCAAATATTACGCGGTTGCTTGGTTAAGCGTTTATCTTTTGCGTTGCAGGCGCTGTGCGGGCCGCCTTTGGATCTGGATGAGCGTTCGAGGCGAGCCGTGGATTAGGGAGGAGGAGAATGGGCCCGGCGAGTCTCACGACTGCTATGCTAGTTTTGTGCGTCTTGCTGTCTCGGGTACCGTGAGCGACGATGGCCGCAGGGTCTGACTCTGGAATGAGCAGGTAAGCGTAACGCTGTGGTGTGTGTGATTAAGTGGGGGCTTGGGAAAGCAGGAAAGTAGTTGGTGTTGGCTGATAGGTTACTTGCTGCCTCTTCTGATATTGTTGCCTTGGTTTTTTTTTGGGTTTTTTTTTTTTTTCTGTCTTCACTGCAGATGATGAAGAGGAACCTGGCGACTGCCGGATCGTCCCAGTTGGCCCATGCGATTTTTGCGGAGGATGGATTCGTATTGTTGGGCCTCTGAAAGCTAAGCTGAGGGACCCGGGCTGGGGAGCGGCTGGGAGGAAGGGACAAAGCTGGGAATTGCCGGGAGGGGTTTTAAAGTTAGCGCAGGAGAGAGGACCGTCTCGAAGCAGTCGCCTTTGCGCAGGCGAAGGGAGCGGGTTGCTCTTCAGCACGAGACCAGCGTGTGCCGGGCAGGGCGTTTCCGGCCTGTGTCTGTGGTGGTGCGCGGTTTGTGTAGTCTGTCCTCCGTGGCTTAGAGCTTCCTCAGATCTCAACGTCCTCGTCGCGCTTTGTGCCGGGGGAGCACGGCGCGCGCTTTAGGCGCCGTCCCTAGGGTCTCGAATGCTCTTCCTCATCGGCCCGGTGCCAATCGGGCGCTTCTTTTCTTGCGTTCGGAGCTCTAAAGCACGGATCGGTCTCGGCAGATTCCAGTCGGTTCTTTTTGCGGCGTTCTTTGGGGCCGCTTTGGCAGCTCCGCTCTCTAGCCGTCCGTTTTCTCGGACCGGGAGTTCTTCCCCGCATCTTGATGTTCCTAGGTCTTGATGACAGGCTTCTGGCGCATCCATCATCTCGGTTTTGACGGCGCCGTCTTGTAACAGGCCGTTACGTTGGACTCCTCGGGGGTCTGCCATACAGCCTCCTCGCCTCGGCGTTTTGGACCCCGTAGGTCATCTTGCCGGACGGCACCTCCCGCCCGGGAGTCATTCTTCTCGCCGAGAGTTTCCTCTCTGAATCACCTTGTCTGTACTGTACTGTTCTGTCTTGTTTTGGTGTGTGCACAGGTGCGTTTGCTTGGAGACGCCCTGCCCGGGGCCGTAGAGTCGGGGTAGGTGGAACAGCGGTAAGAGTCTATGGGTGAAACGTTGATTTGCCTTAATTGTTTAGGCAAGGGTCGTACAGTCACCTGGGATCGAGTAGGCATTGGTGGGCTGCGTGGACAGCAACGTTGAGATTTTTTTTATGGAAATGATTGTAGGCTTGTGGCAGAGGCTGTTGAGGGGTGGCGAAGTGGATTTGAGCCTCTAAGGTGTTGAGGCTCGCGTGTGATGGGCTTAAAGTTTGGCCCTGTTTTTTTTGCTGGTTTTGGTTTTTGTTTTTTTTTTTTTTTTTTTTTTTTTAAAAATGGCTGGTTGTAGGTGGAGTACTGGTATTCCTAGATGGAATCAAGATCTCTGGAGTTGTTAGGCTCTTGCTCCGCATCCAGGCTGACTCGTTCAATATGGGGTTTTTTTTCAGATGCGGAGAGACAAGACGCGTGCCCCAGAGCGACGGAGGAGGGGAGCGGAGCGCCGTGAGGAGGTGGGTCTGCGAGCGGAGTCGGAGGGAAGATGTGTCCGGTGGCTCTATGACTAGCTGATGGGGTTCTGTTTTTTCTTTTATTTGGAAGGTGCGAAGCAAGGAGCGAAGCGGGCCGTCGGCACCGGAGGAGTCTCGGGCAAGGTGAGCCGTGACTACTGGGTGAAAGGAACCGTTCCTTTGGAGGCGTCGCATTGTTGGCAAAGTTGGAAGCGTCCCTTGTTTGTTTTTTGCAGGTAGTACGCGTGCTTTGACGTGGCAAGCTCTCGATGACGGAGCAGGGTAGTTGAGCGGCCAAGGTAAAGGAGAGGGAGTTGGGAATCGGTCCGGGCAGGCCGAGGGTTTCGGGCGGCCTCTCAGCGCGCGTCTTCTGCTTTGGTTTTTGCAGGTGGCGCACGCAGCCTGAGAGGAGCCGTGCCGCAGGCCAACGAGGAGTTCGAGAAGGTGAGGTGGCTGCGGGCCGAGTCGGTGTTGAATATCAAATATTACGCGGTTGCTTGGTTAAGCGTTTATCTTTTGCGTTGCAGGCGCTGTGCGGGCCGCCTTTGGATCTGGATGAGCGTTCGAGGCGAGCCGTGGATTAGGGAGGAGGAGAATGGGCCCGGTGAGTCTCGCGACTGCTGTGCGAATTTTGTGTGTCTTGCTGTCTCGGGTACCGTGAGCGACGATGGCCGCAGGGTCTGACTCTGGAATGAGCAGGTAAGCGTAACGCTGTGGCATGTGTGATTAAGTGGGGGGGTGGGAAAGCAGGAAAGTAGTTGGTGTTGGCTGATGGGTTACTTGCTGCCTCTTCTGATTTTGTTGCCTTGGTTGTTTTTTTTTTGTTTTGTTTTTTGTTGCCTTTTTTTTTTTGTCTTCACTGCAGATGATGAAGAGGAACCTGGCGACTGCCGCATCGTCCCAGTTGGCCCACGTGACTTTTGCGGAGGATGGATTCGTATTGTTGGGCCTCTGAAAGCTAAGTTGAGGGACCCGGGCTGGGGAGCGGCTGGGAGGAAGGGACGAAGCTGGGAATTGTCGGGAGGGGTTTTACGGTTAGCGCAGGAGAGGGGACCATCTCGAAGCAGTCGCCTTTGCGCAGGCGAAGGGAGCGGGTTGCTCTTCAGCACGAGACCAGCGTGTGCCGGGCAGGGCGGTTCCGGCCCGTGTCTGTGGTGGTGCGCGGTTTGTGTAGTCTGTCCTCCGTGGCTTAGAGCTTCCTCAGATCTCAACGTCCTCGTCGCGCTTTGTGCCGGGGGAGCACGGCGCGCGCTTTAGGCGCCGTCCCTAGGGTCTCGAATGCTCTTCCTCATCGGCCCGGTGCCAATCGGGCGCTTCTTTTCTTGCGTTCGGAGCTCTAAAGCACGGATTGGTCTCGGCAGATTCCAGTCGGTTCTTTTTGCGGCGTTCTTTGGGGCCGCTTTGGCAGCTCCGCTCTCTAGCCGTCCGTTTTCTCGGACCGGGAGTTCTTCCCCGCATCTTGACGTTCCTAGGTCTTGATGGCAGGCTTCTGGCGCATCCATCATCTCGGTTTTGACGGCGCCGTCTTGTAACAGGCCGTTACGTTGGACTCCTCGGGGGTCTGCCATACAGCCTCCTCGCCTCGGCGTTTTGGACCCCGTAGGTCATCTTGCCGGACGGCACCTCCCGCCCGGGAGTCATTCTTCTTGCCGAGAGTCTTCTGTGTGAATCACCTCGTCTGTACTGTTCTGTCTTGTGTTGGTGTGTGCACAGGTGTGTTTGGCTCGGAGCCGCTCTGCCCGGGGCCGTAGAGTCGGGGTAGGTGGAACAGCGGTAAGAGCCTATGGGTGAAATGTTGATTTGCCTTAATTGTTTAGGCAAGGGTCGTACAGTCATCTGGGATCGAGTAGGCATTGGTGGGCTGCAACGTTGAGATTTCTTTACGGCAATGATTGTAGGCTTGTGGCAGAGGCTGTTGAGGGGTGGCGAAGTGGATTTGAGCCTCTAAGGTGTTGAGGCTCGCGTGTGATGGGCTTAAAGTTTGGCCCTGTTTGTTTTGCTGGTTTTGGTTTTTGGTTTTTTTTTTTTGTTTTTTTTTTTTTAAAAAAATGGCTGGTTGTAGGTGGAGTACTGGTATTCCTAGATGGAATCAAGATCTCTGGAGTTGTTAGGCTCTTGCTCCGCATCCAGGCTGACTCGTTCAATATGGGGTTTTTTTTCAGATGCGGAGAGACAAGATGCGTTCCCCAGAGCGACGGAGGAGGGGAGCGGAGCGCCGTAAGGAGGTGGGTCTGCGAGCGGAGTCGGAGGGAAGATGCGTCCGGTGGCTTTATGACTAGCTGATGGGGTTCTGTTTTTTCTTTTATTTGGAAGGTGCGAAGCAAGGAGCGAAGCGGGCCGTCGGCACCGGAGGCGTCTCGGGCAAGGTGAGCCGTGACTACTGGGTGAAAGGAACCGTTCCTTTGGAGGCGTCGCATTGTTGGCAAAGTTGGAAGCGTCCCTTGTTTGTTTTTTGCAGGTAGTACGCGTGCTTTGACGTGGCAAGCTCTCGGTGACGGAGCAGGGTAGTTGAGCGGCCAAGGTAAAGGAGAGGGAGTTGGGAATCGGTCCGGGCAGGCCGAGGGTTTCGGGCGGCCTCTCAGCGCGCGTCTTCTGCTTTGGTTTTTGCAGGTGGCGCACGCAGCCTGAGAGGAGCCGTGCCGCAGGCCAACGAGGAGTTCGAGAAGGTGAGGTGGCTGCGGGCCGAGTCGGTGTTGAATATCAAATATTACGCGGTTGCTTGGTTAAGCGTTTATCTTTTGCGTTGCAGGCGCTGTGCGGGCCGCCTTTGGATCTGGATGAGCGTTCGAGGCGAGCCGTGGATTAGGGAGGAGGAGAATGGGCCCGGTGAGTCTCGCGACTGCTGTGCGAATTTTGTGTGTCTTGCTGTCTCGGGTACCGTGAGCGACGATGGCCGCAGGGTCTGACTCTGGAATGAGCAGGTAAGCGTAACGCTGTGGCGTGTGTGATTAAGTGGGGGGGTGGGAAAGCAGGAAAGTAGTTGGTGTTGGCTGATGGGTTACTTGCTGCCTCTTCTGATTTTGTTGCCTTGGTTTTTTTTTTTTTTTGTTTTGTTTTTTGTTGCCTTTTTTTTTTGTCTTCACTGCAGATGATGAAGAGGAACCTGGCGACTGCCGCATCGTCCCAGTTGGCCCACGTGACTTTTGCGGAGGATGGATTCGTATTGTTGGGCCTCTGAAAGCTAAGTTGAGGGACCCGGGCTGGGGAGCGGCTGGGAGGAAGGGACGAAGCTGGGAATTGCCGGGAGGGGTTTTACGGTTAGCGCAGGAGAGGGGACCGTCTCGAAGCAGTCGCCTTTGCGCAGGCGAAGGGAGCGGGTTGCTCTTCAGCACGAGACCAGCGTGTGCCGGGCAGGGCGGTTCCGGCCCGTGTCTGTGGTGGTGCGCGGTTTGTGTAGTCTGTCCTCCGTGGCTTAGAGCTTCCTCAGATCTCAACGTCCTCGTCGCGCTTTGTGCCGGGGGAGCACGGCGCGCGCTTTAGGCGCCGTCCCTAGGGTCTCGAATGCTCTTCCTCATCTGCCCGGTGCCAATCGGGCGCTTCTTTTCTTGCGTTCGGAGCTCTAAAGCACGGATCGGTCTCGGCAGATTCCAGTCGGTTCTTTTTGCGGCGTTCTTTGGGGCCGCTTTGGCAGCTCCGCTCTCTAGCCGTCCGTTTTCTCGGACCGGGAGTTCTTCCCCGCATCTTGACGTTCCTAGGTCTTGATGGCAGGCTTCTGGCGCATCCATCATCTCGGTTTTGACGGCGCCGTCTTGTAACAGGCCGTTACGTTGGACTCCTCGGGGGTCTGCCATACAGCCTCCTCGCCTCGGCGTTTTGGACCCCGTAGGTCATCTTGCCGGACGGCACCTCCCGCCCGGGAGTCATTCTTCTTGCCGAGAGTCTTCTGTGTGAATCACCTGGTCTGTACTGTTCTGTTCTGTCTTGTGTTGGTGTGTGCACAGGTGCGTTTGGCTTGGAGCCGCCTTGCCCGTGGCCGTAGAGTCAGGGGTTGGTGGAACGGCGATAAGAGTCTATGGGTGAAACGTTGATATGTCTCGATTGCTAGCATTGAGGGTTAAAAGATTTTTGAGTCATTGCATGCCAGTAGGGGAGTGGATTGCAAGTGGATTGTGAGGTAGAATATAGTAAGGCGGTAATTGGGTGTGGGTGTTAATATTGTTTATGTGGACACTTTGTGGTAAGCTTCTAGAAATGGTTAAGGCATTGAGTTTTTTGTTTTTGGAATCGGTGGGAAGGAGGTGTTTGGAGCTGTGGAAGATTTCTTTTTATGCTGAGGGTGAAGCGCGTGTTCAAGAGTTTTGTGTGTTGGTTTGGCAGGTGATCACAGGCCACGAGGCGTTTGAAGGAACCTCGCCTTTAGGCGATGTGGCTGCTACAGAGGTTGGACTGTGACATGTGCCACTATGAAAGCTAAGTATCTGGTTGAAAATCTGTGTATGGTGCAGATGGCGTGTGTTAAAGCGTTGCTGTAATGGAAGGGTAGTTTGTGGGAAGCTTGGAAGGTGCTTGGGCTGGGGCTGGGGATTTTGCAGGCAGGGTGATTATTGAGGTCCTCGGTGCTGCAAGTAAGGGGCGATGGCCACTTGACACCCTTTGGCTGCAGGATGGGTTAGTTGAGAGTGAGGGCTAGCGTGCATGTGATCTGAATGAGTGGTGTGTTGTGAATGTGCGTAACTTTGTGGGGTTACGTGGTTTAGCTTTTCAGTGGTCTCTTGCAGGGTGGATGTAGAGATGTTTGTTAGGCAATTAGGAAAAAATAAAATACAATTAGAATAAAAAATCCCCAGCCAGTGGATTCCCCCCCCCCCCCCCCCGCCAAGTCCTGGCTGCTTTGTGAGGCGATGTTCAGGCCAGTGTTCAGACGGGGGTCCGGCTGAGGCCGGGGTTTTGGCAGGCAGGGTGATTTTTGAGACCCCTGGTGCTGCAGACACAGGGCAATGGCCCCTTGAGGGTGGCAGGCTGTTGGATGGATGAGTTGAGAGCGAGGGCCGGTGTGCATGCGATGTCAATGGGTAGTGTGTTGTGAATGTGTGTAACCTTGTAGGGTTATGTGTTTTGACATTTTAATGTTTTTTTTCCTTTCAGGTTGTACAGGTGAGATGTTTTCTAGGGAATTAGAATTGAAAAAAAAAATACAATTAGAATAAAAAAAAAACCCTAGCTGGGGGATTTTTTTTTCCCCCCAGTCAGGTGTGTTTTGTGTTGTTTTTTTTTTTTTTTTTTTTTTTTTTTCCCCAGGGTCAGGCTTGGGCTGGGGTTTTGGCAGGCAGGGGGATTTTTTTTCTAGGCTCCCAGGAACGGCGCTCCCCTGGAACATGGTCATTGCCAATTAGCGCAGGGATTTATGTTGGTCAGCAGATGGTCTTTGGAAGATAGTTGAGGATTTTGCGGGTGAAGGGTGGGGGGAGTTGGACTAGATGGCCAGCATTGAGTAGGCCAGGGTTGTGAAGTGCGTGAGTGTAACTGTATTTTTCGTTGGTGTGTTTGTAAAATATTTGGGTGCTCTTTGTAGTTTGTGATGTAATGATATTTTTCAATTTCTGTTTTTGTGCCTAGGTGTGGAAGTGGACAGTCTGTGAAGAGGAGCAGAGCAACTCGTTTTCTACTTGAGAACAGGGATTGTGAAGGTAACATAACCTTGGGGAGGAAAACTTCTGGACGTGCAGCAACAGACATAATGGCAGTGAGGAATGTGGAAAAGAGTGATAGGTTGGAACATGGTCTGTAGAGTCAGAACATGGTCAGTAAACTCTGTATTTAAATACCCGATGAAACAATAATAAAAAGCAGTAGGATATGGCACTGTCCCTGGGTGTAATCAAGTAAAAGAATAAAAAATTTGCTAATATGTTGGAAGCCATTTTGTACTGCAATTTTGGAAGTTGCTGTTGTACAAATGTATTGTAAAACTGTATTGTAAAAATGTAAAGTTGCTATTGTGAAACTGTATTGTAAAACTTGAAAGTTGGTATCGTGAAACTTGAACTTGCTTCTGTGAAACTGTATTGTGAAACTTGCAAGTTGATATTGTGAAGTTGCTACCGTGACACTTGGAAGTTGCTACCGTGACACTTGGAAGTTGCTACCGTGACACTTGGAAGTTGCTACCGTGACACTTGGAAGTTGCTACCGTGACACTTGGAAGTTGCTACCGTGACACTTGGAAGTTGCTACCGTGACACTTGGAAGTTGCTACCGTGACACTTGGAAGTTGCTACCGTGACACTTAAATTTAAAACAGAAGAGCAGTAGCAAATGGCTCAGGCTCTGGGAGTAAAGAGTTATAAAATAAAGGTAAAAAATTTACTTCCAGGGCAGAAGCCCTTTCCTACTGCAACTTTGCAGTACTGCTGCGCTTCACCTCAGATTTTGCAGTACTGTAGTGCTTAAGTTTAGATTTTGCAGTAGTGCTGCGTATAACTGGGAAAGTGAGAGTACTGCTGCGCTTAAACTTAATTTTAAGTTCAAAAGTAAACATTTTTAAAAAAAAGCAGTAGAAATTGGTAGACTTCCTGGGAGCAAAGAGTTAATAAAAAGCAAACCAGAAAACACTTGCTCCTGGGCAGGAAGCCAATTTCTACTGCTGCACCAAACTTACATATTCTTAATTTTTTTTTTTTTATAGATTATCTACACCTTCCCCACCCACCTACCACTTCCTGAGGTAAGTTCACCCCCAACCACCCACCCCTGGTGTTAGTGGGCTTCCCCCCAGCACCTGCCCTGGGATTAGCAGGCCCTGCCCCAGCACCAGCCCCCTAATTAGCAGCCCCCCCTGTAGGTAATCCTTCCCCAACCCCCACCCCCTAATTAGGAGCCCTGCCCCCACTACCTACTCCCTCCCTGAGCCCCACCCCCTACTTTTCACACCTCTACACCCCCCCAATGCAATAATTAGAGTAAGGTAGAAGTCTCCCCGTAGTAATCAATTAGGGTAATAGCTGCCATGTGCCCCACCCCTCCAGTTTTAGTTAGCTCAAGGTAGGGTTAGGGTACCATTGGGACCCAGAACCCCACCCTAACCCTACTGAGGGGGTACCCCCACATTACACCCCCCATTGCTCTATGGTTAGGGCACCTCTTAGACATAGAACCCCACCCTAACCCCACTGGGGAACCCCCAATTAGGCCCCCCTCATCTGTAGGGTTGTGGTTAGGGTTCTGCAGGGCTATTGTTAGGGGGGCTAGGGTTAGGGGTCCCAGGAGTCAGGGGTCCCTGCATTTGCAGGCACTCTAGACCCCAGGGACCCCTAACCCTAGATTGCCCGAACCATACCCTGGGGATCCCTAACCACAGCCCAGAACACCCATAACCCTAGCCTTGCAGAACCCCAGGCTCCACTATCCCTACTCCCTGGAAACCCTACTGTAGAGGAACCCTAACAAGGGTTACACCCAGTGGGCAGGGCCTCACCAGAGAGTGGTATGAGTGGTGGGACAGCGCCCTCTGGTGGCTGGATGTGGGTTTGGGATTAGGGCTGTTGGTGTTTAGGTTTGGGGTTAGGGTGACAGGTTCGGTGGTTGGCCTTGGGGCCAAGGTGAAATGTCACTGGGGTCCGGGGTCAAAGGTCACAGTGCTGAGGGTAAAAGTGGAGGCTAGGGGTCATGGACTCAAGGTCAAAGGTTTAGGATTAGGTTGTCAGTTTATGTGATAGGGTTAGGGTGTCATTAGGGTTAGGGTGCCAGGTTAGTTTGTGAGCTTAGGTTTAGGGTGATAGGGTTAGGGTGTCGGATTAGGGTTAGGCTTACTGGTAAGAGTTTAGTGTCAGGTTGTTGGGGTAGTGTGTCGCGTTAGGGTGTTGGGTTAGGGTTAGGGTGTCAAGTTAGGGGGTTAGGGTTACTGTGTTGTGTTAGGGTTAGTGTGTCGGGTTAGGGTTAGCGTGTTAGGGTTAGGCTTAGGGATTAGGGTTAGGAGTAGAGGTAGGGGTTAGGGTTAGGGTGTTGGGTTAGGGTTTCGTCTTAGGGTTACGATGTCGGGTTAGGGTGTCGTGTTAGGGGTTAGAGTGTCAGGTTAGGGTTTCAGGTTATGCTTGGGTGTCAGGTTATGGTTAGGGGTTAGGGTTTGGGTGTCGGGTTAGGCTTAAGGTTAGTGTGTTAGGGTTAGGGATTAGAGTTTGGGGTTATGCTTAGCGGTAGGGGTTAGTGTTAGGGGTTAGTCTTTAGGATTAGGCTCAGGGTGTTGGGTTAGGGTGTCGGGTTATGGTTAGGTTGTCAGTTTAGGGTTAGGCTCAGGGTGTTGGGTCAGGGTGTCAGGTTAGGGTTAGGCTTAGGGTTTAGGGTTAGGGTGTCAGGTTAGGTTGTGAGCTTATGGTTAGGCTGTCACGTTAGGGTTACTGTTAAGGGTTTAGTGTTAGGTTGTTGGGTTAGTGTGTCACATTAGGTTTAGGGTGTTGCGTTAGGGTGTCCGGTTAGGGGGTTAGGGTTAGCGTGTCTGGTTAGGGTGTTGGGTTAGAGTTAGTCACACTATTAGGGTTAGGGGTATGCTTCGTCACAGCATTAGGATTAATGTCAGTCACACTGTTAGGGTTAGGGGGTGAGGATTAGGGTTAGGTTAGGTTGAGGGTCATTAGGGTTAGGTTAGGGCAGTGGGTTAGGGGTTAGGGTAGCGGGTTAGGGTTGTGTGGGCATGGCCATTAGGGTTAGGGAGTGATTAGGGTTAGGGTAGTGGGTTAGGGTTAGGTTTAGGGGTTAGGGCCGTGTGTGTGTGTGGCCGGCCATTAGGTTTAGGTTAGGGATAGGGGGAGGGGGGTTAGGGTTAGTTATTAGGGTTAGGGTGGTTAGGGGTTAGGGTCAGGGCCATTAGCGTTAGGGTCGTGTGTGTAGCTAGTAGGGGTTAGGGTTGGGAGGGAGGGTTAGGGCTATTAGGGTCGCATGCGCGTGTTGCCCTTAGCGTTAGGGTCGCGCATGCGTAGCCGTTAGGGTTAGGTTAGGGGTTAGAGCAGCAGGTTAGGGTCGTGCGGGTAGCCACTAGGGTTAGGGTTGTGCATGTGTGTAGCCATTAGGGTTAGGTTACGGTTAGTATTGGGTTAGGGTCGCGCACGCATGTGTGTAGCCATGAGGGTTAGGGTTGTGTGTGCGTAGCTATTAGGGTTGGGTTATGGTAGCAGGTTAGGGCTGTTAGGCTCGCGCATGCGCATGTGTAGCCATTAGGGTTAGGGTTGTGTGCGTAGCTGTTAGGGTTGTGTGTGTAGCTATTAGGGTTAGGTTAGGGTTAGTATGGGGTTAGGGTGGGTTGGGGGTTAGCGCAGCAGGTTAGGGCTATTAGGGTTAGGGTCGTTTGTGCGTAGCTTGTTAGGGTTAGGTTAGGGTTAGTATTGGATTAGGGCTGTAGGCTTGCGCGCGTGCGTAGCCATTAGGGTTAGGGGGGCGCGTGCGTAGCCATTAGGGTTAGGGGGGCGCGCGCGTAGCCCTTAGGGTTAGGGGGGCGCGCGCGCGCGTAGCCCTTAGGGTTAGGGTCGCGCGCGCGTAGCCCTTAGGGTTAGGGTTGTGTGTGTGTAGCTATTAAGGTTAGGTTCGGGTTGGGTTAGGGTTACTATTAGGTTAGGAAGTTAGAATTAATAGTTAGGGTTAGTTATGGTTATTAGGGTTAGGTTAGGGATTACTGGTTAGGGGTTGGGGCTAGGGTTCAGATTTAGGGTTAGGTTAGGGGTTGGGGTAGGGTTAGGGTTTAGTTTTTAGGGTTAGTGGTTAGTTATTATGGTTAGGAGTTAGTTATTAGGGTTAGGCTTAGGTTAGGGGTTAGTCATTAGGGTTAGGGGTTAGTTGCTAGGGTTATGGTTTGGGGTTAGTCATTAGGGTTAGGGCTTGGGGTTATGGTTTAGGGTTAGGTTAGGGGTTAGTTGCTAGGGTTAGGGTTTGGGGTTAGTCATTAGGGTTAGGGTTTGTGGTTATGGTTTAGGGTTAGGTTGGGGGTAGTCATTAGGTTTAGGGGTTGGCATTATGGTTTAGGGTTAGCTTAGGGGTTAGTTGGTAGGGTTAGGGGTTAGTTAGTAGGGTTAGGGGTTAGTTATTAGGGTTATGGTTTAGGGTTAGGTTAGTGGTTAGTTATTAGGGTTAGGGCTTGTGGTAGGGTTAGTGGTTAGGGTTTGTGGTTATGGTTTAGGGTTAGGTTTGGGGTTAGTTGTTAGGGTTAGGGGTTGGGTTAAGGGGTAGTCATTAGGGTTAGGGGTTAGTTATTAGGGTTAGTTATTAGGGTTAGGGCTTGTGGTAGGGTTAGCAGTTAGTCATTAGGGTTAGGATTTGTGGTTATGGTTTAGGGTTAGGTTTGGGGTTAGTTGTTAGGGTTAGGGGTTGGGGTAGGGTTAAGGGGTGGTCATTAGGGTTAGGGGTTAGTTATTAGGGTTAGTCATTAGGGTTAGGGGTTAGTCATTAGGTTTAGGGGTTGGGGTTATGGTTTAGGGTTAGCTTAGGGGTTAGTTATTAGGGCTAGTGTTTGTGGTAGGGTTAGGGGTTAGTTTTTAGGGTTATGCTTTAGGGTTATGTTAGGGGTTAGTTATTAGGGTTAGGGCTTGTGGTTATGGTTTAGGGTTAGGTTTGGGTTTAGGGGTTGGGTTAAGGGGTAGTCATTAGGGTTAGGGGTTAGTTATTAGGGTTAGTTATTATGGTTAGGGCTTGTGGTAGGGTTAGCGGTTAGTCATCAGGGTTAGGGTTTGTGGTTATGGTTTAGGGTTAGGTTTGGGTTTAGGGGTTGGGTTAAGGGGTAGTCATTAGGGTTAGGGGTTAGTTATTAGGGTTAGTTATTATGGTTAGGGCTTGTGGTAGGGTTAGCGGTTAGTCATCAGGGTTAGGGTTTGTGGTTATGGTTTAGGGTTAGGTTTGGGTTTAGTCGTTAGGGTTAGGGGTTTGGGTAGGGTTAGGGGTTAGTTATTAGGGTTATGGTTTAGGGTTAGGTTAGGGGTTAGTTATTAGGGT
>NW_027439481.1:0-63000 GCF_964188355.1 Buteo buteo
GCACCCTATCTACAGGCACAACAGCACTGGGCATCTGTGCTTTCCCAGAGACTCAGCATCTAACGGTGCTTGTTCTCGGCAGAGCCTATTTCCGAAAAAGCAAACGTCCGGCTCCTTCTTCCATAAGGAAGGGGCGACCCCTGAAAGCTCTTGCTGGTCTTCACCGTTCCCGTGCACCCTATCCACAGGCACAACAGAACTGGACTTCTCTGCTTTCCCAGAGTTGGTACATCTCACGGCGATGGTTCTCGGCAGAGACTCTTTCCAAAAAGGGAAACGTCTGGCTCTTTCTCCCACAAGGAAGGGGCCAGCACTGAAAGCTCTTGCTGCTCTACACCGTCCCCATGCACCCTATCCACAGGCACAACAGCACTGGGCATCTGTGCTTTCCCAGAGACTCAGCATCTCACGGTGCTCGTTCTCGGCAGAGCCTCTTTCCGAAAAATCAAACGTCCGGCTCTTTCTCCCACAAGGAAGGGGCCAGCCCTGAAAGCTCTTGCTGCTCTACACAGTCCCCGTGCACCCTATCCACAGGCACAACAGCACTGGGCTTCTCTGCTTTCTCACAGTCGGTACATCTCACGGCGCTCGTTCTCAGCAGAGCCTTTTTCTGAAAAGGCAAACGTCTGGCTCCTTCTTCCATAAGGAAGGGGCGACCCCTGAAAGCTCTTGCTGGTCTTCACCGTTCCCGTGCACCCTATCCACAGGCACAACAACACTGGGCTTCTCTGCTTTTCCACAGACCATACATCTCAAGGCAGTCATTCTCTTCAGAACCTCTTTCCGTAAAGGCAAATGTCCGGCTCCTTCTCCCACAAGGAAGGGGCCAGCCCTGAAAGCTCTTGCTGCTCTTCACCGTTCCCGTGCACCCTATCTACAGGCACAACAGCACTGGGCATCTGTGCTTTCCCAGAGACTCAGCATCTCACGGTGCTCGTTCTCGGCAGAGCCTATTTCCGAAAAAGCAAACGTCCGGCTCCTTCTTCCATAAGGAAGGGATAAGCCCTGAAAGCTCTTGCTGGTCTTCACCGTTCCCGTGCACCCTATCCACAGGCACAACAGAACTGGACTTCTCTGCTTTCCCATAGTCGGTACATCTCACGGCGCTGGTTCTCGGCAGAGCCTCTTTCCGAAAAGGGAAACGTCTGGCTCTTTCTCCCACAAGGAAGGGGCCAGCCCTGAAACCTCTTGCTGGTCTTCAACGTCCCCATGCACCCTATCCACAGGCACAACAGAACTGGGCATCTGTGCTTTCCCAGAGACTCAGCATCTCACGGTGCTCGTTCTCGGCAGAGCCTATTTCCGAAAAAGCAAACGTCCGGCTCTTTCTCCCACAAGGAAGGGGCCAGCCCTGAAAGCTCTTGCTGGTCTTCACAGTCCCCGTGCAGCCTATCCACAGGCACAACAGCACTGGGCTTCTCTGCTTTTCCACAGACCATACATCTCAAGGCAGTCATTCTCTTCAGAACCTCTTTCCGTAAAGGCAAATGTCCGGCTCCTTCTCCCACAAGGAAGGGGCCAGCCCTGAAAGCTCTTGCTGCTCTTCACCGTTCCCGTGCACCCTATGTACAGGCACAACAGCACTGGGCATCTGTGCTTTCCCAGAGACTCAGCATCTCACGGTGCTCGTTCTCGGCAGAGCCTATTTCCGAAAAATCAAACGTCCGGCTCTTTCTCCCACAAGGAAGGGGACAGCCCTGAAAGCTCTTGCTGGTCTTCACAGTCCCCGTGCAGCCTATCCACAGGCACAACAGCACTGGGCTTCTCTGCTTTCCCATAGTCGGTACATCTCACGGCGCTCGTTCTCGGCAGAGCCTTTTTCCAAAAAGTAAACGTCCGGCTCTTTCTCCCACAAGGAAGGGGCCAGCCCTGAAAGCTCTTGCTGGTCTTCACAGTCCCCGTGCAGCCTATCCACAGGCACAACAGCACTGGGCATCTGTGCTTTCCCAGAGACTCAGCATCTCACGGTGATCGTTCTCGGCAGAGCCTATTTCCGAAAAATCAAAAGTCCGGCTCTTTCTCCCACAAGGAAGGGGCCAGCCCTGAAAGCTCTTGCTGGTCTTCACCGTCCCCGTGCACCCTATCCACAGGCACAACAGAACTGGACTTCTCTGCTTTCCCATAGTCGGTACATCTCACGGCGCTGGTTCTCGGCAGAGCCTCTTTCCGAAAAATCAAACGTCCGGCTCTTTCTCCCACAAGGAAGGGGCCAGCCCTGAAAGCTCTTGCTGGTCTTCACAGTCCCCGTGCAGCCTATCCACAGGCACAACAGCACTGGGCTTCTCTGCTTTCTCACAGTCGGTACATCTCACGGTGCTCGTTCTCAGCAGAGCCTTTTTCTGAAAAGGCAAACGTCCGTCTCCTACTTCCATAAGGAAGGGGTAAGCCCTGAAACCTCTTGCTGGTCTTCACCGTCCCCGTGCACCCTATCCACAGGCACAACAGAACTGGACTTCTCGGCTTTCCCATAGTCGGTACATCTCACGGCGCTGGTTCTCGGCAGAGCCTCTTTCCGAAAAGGGAAACGTCTGGCTCTTTCTCCCACAAGGAAGGGGCCAGCCCTGAAACCTCTTGCTGGTCTTCAACGTCCCCGTGCACCCTATCCACAGGCACAACAGAACTGGACTTCTCTGCTTTCCCATAGTCGGTACATCTCACGGCGCTGGTTCTCGGCAGAGACTCTTTCCAAAAAGGGAAACGTCCGGCTCTTTCTCCCACAAGGAAGGGGCCAGCCCTGAAAGCTCTTGCTGCTCTACACCGTCCCCGTGCAGCCTATCCACAGGCACAACAGCACTGGGCATCTGTGCTTTCCCAGACTCTCAGCATCTCACGGTGCTCGTTCTCGGCAGAGCCTTTTTCTGATAAGGCAAACGTCCGGCTCTTTCTCCCACAAGGAAGGGGCCAGCCCTGAAAGCTCTTGCTGGTCTTCACAGTCCCCATGCAGCCTATCCACAGGCACAACAGCACTGGGCTTCTCTGCTTTTCCACAGACCATACATCTCAAGGCAGTCATTCTCTTCAGAACCTCTTTCCGTAAAGGCAAATGTCCGGCTCCTTCTCCCACAAGGAAGGGGCCAGCCCTGAAACCTCTTGCTGGTCTTCACCGTTCCCGTGCACCCTATCCACAGGCACAACAGAACTGGACTTCTCGGCTTTCCCATAGTCGGTACATCTCACGGCGCTGGTTCTCGGCAGAGCCTCTTTCCGAAAAGGGAAACGTCTGGCTATTTCTCCCACAAGGAAGGGGCCAGCCCTGAAACCTCTTGCTGGTCTTCAACGTCCCCGTGCACCCTATCCACAGGCACAACAGATCTGGGCATCTGTGCTTTCCCAGAGACTCAGCATCACACGGTGCTCGTTCTTGGCAGAGCCTTTTTCTGATAAGGCAAACGTCCGGCTCTTTCTCCCACAAGGAAGGCGCTTGCCCTGAAAGCTCTTGCTGGTCTTCACAGTCCCCGTGCAGCCTATCCACAGGCACAACAGCACTGGGCTTCTCTTCTTTTCCACAGACCATACATCTGAAGGCAGTCATTCTCTTCAGAACCTCTTTCCGTAAAGGCAAATGTCCGGCTCCTTCTCCCACAAGGAAGGGGCCAGCACTGAAAGCTCTTGCTGCTCTACACCGTTCCCGTGCACCCTATCCACAGGCACAACAGCACTGGGCATCTGTGCTTTCCCAGAGACTCAGCATCTCACGGTGCTTGTTCTCGGCAGAGCCTCTTTCCGAAAAATCAAACGTCCGGCTCTTTCTCCCACAAGGAAGGGGCCAGCCCTGAAAGCTCTTGCTGGTCTTCACAGTCCCCGTGCAGCCTATCCACAGGCACAACAGCACTGGGCTTCTCTGCTTTTCCACAGACCATACATCTGAAGGCAGTCATTCTCTTCAGAACCTCTTTCCGTAAAGGCAAATGTCCGGCTCCTTCTCCCACAAGGAAGGGGCCAGCCCTGAAAGCTCTTGCTGGTCTTCACCGTTCCCGTGCACCCTATCCACAGGCACAACAGCACTGGGCATCTGTGCTTTCCCAGAGACTCAGCATCTCACGGTGCTTGTTCTCGGCAGAGCCTCTTTCCGAAAAATCAAACGTCCGGCTCTTTCTCCCACAAGGAAGGGGCCAGCCCTGAAAGCTCTTGCTGGTCTTCACAGTCCCCGTGCAGCCTATCCACAGGCACAACAGCACTGGGCTTCTCTGCTTTCTCACAGTCGGTACATCTCACGGTGCTCGTTCTCAGCAGAGCCTTTTTCTGAAAAGGCAAACGTCCGGCTCCTTCTTCCATAAGGAAGGGGTAAGCCCTGAAAGCTCTTGCTGGTCTTCACCGTCCCCGTGCAGCCTATCCACAGGCACAACAGCACTGGGCATCTGTGCTTTCCCATAGTCGGTACATCTCACGGCGCTCGTTCTCGGCAGAGCCTTTTTCCAAAAAGTAAACGTCCGGCTCTTTCTCCCACAAGGAAGGAGCCAGCCCTGAAACCTCTTGCTGGTCTTCAACGTCCCCGTGCAGCCTATCCACAGGCACAACAGCACTGGGCATCTGTGCTTTCCCAGAGACTCAGCATCTCACGGTGATCGTTCTCGGCAGAGCCTTTTTCTGATAAGGCAAACGTCCGGCTCTTTCTCCCACAAGGAAGGGGTCAGCCCTGAAAGCTCTTGCTGGTCTTCACCGTTCCCGTGCACCCTATCCACAGGCACAACAACACTGGGCTTCTCTGCTTTTCCACAGACCATACATCTCAAGGCAGTCATTCTCTTCAGAACCTCTTTCCGTAAAGGCAAATGTCCGGCTCCTTCTCCCACAAGGAAGGGGCCAGCCCTGAAAGCTCTTGCTGGTCTTCACCGTTCCCGTGCACCCTATCTACAGGCACAACAGCACTGGGCATCTGTGCTTTCCCAGAGACTCAGCATCTCACGGTGCTTGTTCTCGGCAGAGCCTATTTCCGAAAAAGCAAACGTCCGGCTCTTTCTCCCACAAGGAAGGGGCGACCCCTGAAAGCTCTTGCTGGTCTTCACAGTCCCCGTGCAGCCTATCCACAGGCACAACAGCACTGGGCTTCTCTGCTTTCTCACAGTCGGTACATCTCACGGCGCTCGTTCTCGGCAGAGCCTTTTTCTGAAAAGGCAAACGTCTGGCTCCTTCTTCCATAAGGAAGGGGCCAGCCCTGAAAGCTCTTGCTGGTCTTCACCGTTCCCGTGCACCCTATCCACAGGCACAACAACACTGGGCTTCTCTGCTTTTCCACAGACCATACATCTCAAGGCAGTCATTCTCTTCAGAACCTCTTTCCGTAAAGGCAAATGTCTGGCTCCTTCTCCACAAGGAAGGGGCCAGCCCTGAAACCTCTTGCTGCTCTTCACCGTTCCCGTGCACCCTATCTACAGGCACAACAGCACTGGGCATCTGTGCTTTCCCAGAGACTCAGCATCTCACGGTGCTCGTTCTCGGCAGATCCTATTTCCAAAAAGCAAACGTCCGGCTCTTTCTCCCACAAGGAAGGGGCCAGCCCTGAAACCTCTTGCTGGTCTTCACAGTCCCCGTGCAGCCTATCCACAGGCACAACAGCACTGGGCTTCTCTGGTTTCTCACAGTCGGTACATCTCACGGTGCTCGTTCTCAGCAGAGCCTTTTTCTGAAAAGGCAAACGTCCGGCTCCTTCTTCCATAAGGAAGGGTTAAGCCCTGAAAGCTCTTGCTGGTCTTCACCGTCCCCGTGCACCCTATCCACAGGCACAACAGCACTGGGCATCTGTGCTTTCCCATAGTCGGTACATCTCACGGCGCTCGTTCTCGGCAGAGCCTTTTCCCAAAAAGTAAACGTCCGGCTCTTTCTCCCACAAGGAAGGAGCCAGCCCTGAAAGCTCTTGCTGGTCTTCAACGTCCCCGTGCAGCCTATCCAGAGGCACAACAGCACTGGGCATCTGTGCTTTCCCAGAGACTCAGCATCTCACGGTGCTCGTTCTCGGCAGAGCCTATTTCCGAAAAATCAAACGTCCGGCTCTTTCTCCCACAAGGAAGGGGCCAGCCCTGAAAGCTCTTGCTGGTCTTCACAGTCCCCGTGCAGCCTATCCACAGGCACAACAGCACTGGGCTTCTCTGCTTTTCCACAGACCATACATCTCAAGGCAGTCATTCTCTTCAGAACCTCTTTCCGTAAAGGCAAATGTCCGGCTCCTTCTCCCACAAGGAAGGGGCCAGCCCTGAAACCTCTTGCTGCTCTTCACCGTTCCCGTGCACCCTATCTACAGGCACAACAGCACTGGGCATCTGTGCTTTCCCAGAGACTCAGCATCTCACGGTGCTCGTTCTCGGCAGAGCCTATTTCCGAAAAAGCAAACGTCCGGCTCTTTCTCCCACAAGGAAGGGGCCAGCCCTGAAAGCTCTTGCTGCTCTTCACAGTCCCCGTGCAGCCTATCCACAGGCACAACAGCACTGGGCTTCTCTGCTTTTCCACAGACCATACATCTCAAGGCAGTCATTCTCTTCAGAACCTCTTTCCGTAAAGGCAAATGTCCGGCTCCTTCTCCCACAAGGAAGGGGCCAGCCCTGAAAGCTCTTGCTGGTCTTCACCATTCCCGTGCACCCTATCTACAGGCACAACAGCACTGGGCATCTGTGCTTTCCCAGAGACTCAGCATCTCACGGTGCTCATTCTCGGCAGAGCCTATTTCCGAAAAATCAAAAGTCCGGCTCTTTCTCCCACAAGGAAGGGGCCAGCCCTGAAAGCTCTTGCTGGTCTTCACAGTCCCCGTGCAGCCTATCCACAGGCACAACAGCACTGGGCTTCTCTGCTTTCTCACAGTCGGTACATCTCACGGTGCTCGTTCTCGGCAGAGCCTATTTCTGAAAAAGCAAACGTCCGGCTCTTTCTCCCACAAGGAAGGGGCGACCCCTGAAAGCTCTTGCTGGTCTTCACCGTCCCCGTGCACCCTATCCACAGGCACAACAGAACTGGACTTCTCTGCTTTCCCATAGTCGGTACATCTCACGGCGCTGGTTCTCGGCAGAGACTCTTTCCAAAAAGGGAAACGTCCGGCTCTTTCTCCCACAAGGAAGGGGCCAGCCCTGAAAGCTCTTGCTGCTCTACACCGTCCCCGTGCAGCCTATCCACAGGCACAACAGCACTGGGCATCTGTGCTTTCCCAGAGTCTCAGCATCTCACGGTGCTCGTTCTCGGCAGAGCCTTTTTCTGATAAGGCAAACGTCCGGCTCTTTCTCCCACAAGGAAGGGGCCAGCCCTGAAAGCTCTTGCTGGTCTTCACAGTCCCCGTGCAGCCTATCCACAGGCACAACAGCACTGGGCTTCTCTGCTTTTCCACAGACCATACATCTCAAGGCAGTCATTCTCTTCAGAACCTCTTTCCGTAAAGGCAAATGTCCGGCTCTTTCTCCCACAAGGAAGGGGACAGCCCTGAAAGCTCTTGCTGCTCTTCACCGTTCCCGTGCACCCTATCCACAGGCACAACAGCACTGGGCATCTGTGCTTTCCCAGAGACTCAGCATCTCACGGTGCTCGTTCTCGGCAGAGCCTCTTTCCGAAAAATCAAACGTCCGGCTCTTTCTCCCACAAGGAAGGGGCCAGCCCTGAAAGCTCTTGCTGGTCTTCACAGTCCCCGTGCAGGCTATCCACAGGCACAACAGCACTGGGCTTCTCTGCTTTCTCACAGTCGGTACATCTCACGGTGCTCGTTCTCAGCAGAGCCTTTTTCTGAAAAGGCAAACGTCCGGCTCATTCTTCCATAAGGAAGGGGTAAGCCCTGAAAGCTCTTGCTGGTCTTCACCGTCCCCGTGCAGCCTATCCACAGGCACAACAGCACTGGGCATCTGTGCTTTCCCATAGTCGGTACATCTCACGGCGCTCGTTCTCGGCAGAGCCTTTTTCCAAAAAGTAAACGTCCGGCTCTTTCTCCCACAAGGAAGGAGCCAGCCCTGAAACCTCTTGCTGGTCTTCAACGTCCCCGTGCAGCCTATCCAGAGGCACAACAGCACTGGGCATCTGTGCTTTCCCAGAGACTCAGCATCTCACGGTGCTCGTTCTCGGCAGAGCCTATTACCGAAAAATCAAACGTCCGGCTCTTTCTCCCACAAGGAAGGGGCCAGCCCTGAAAGCTCTTGCTGGTCTTCACAGTCCCCGTGCAGCCTATCCACAGGCACAACAGCACTGGGCTTCTCTGCTTTTCCACAGACCATACATCTCAAGGCAGTCATTCTCTTCAGAACCTCTTTCCGTAAAGGCAAATGTCCGGCTCCTTCTCCCACAAGGAAGGGGCCAGCCCTGAAACCTCTTGCTGCTCTTCACCGTTCCCGTGCACCCTATCTACAGGCACAACAGCACTGGGCATCTGTGCTTTCCCAGAGACTCAGCATCTCACGGTGCTCGTTCTCGGCAGAGCCTATTTCCGAAAAAGCAAACGTCCGGCTCTTTCTCCCACAAGGAAGGGGCCAGCCCTGAAAGCTCTTGCTGCTCTTCACAGTCCCCGTGCAGCCTATCCACAGGCACAACAGCACTGGGCTTCTCTGCTTTTCCACAGACCATACATCTCAAGGCAGTCATTCTCTTCAGAACCTCTTTCCGTAAAGGCAAATGTCCGGCTCCTTCTCCCACAAGGAAGGGGCCAGCCCTGAAAGCTCTTGCTGGTCTTCACCATTCCCGTGCACCCTATCTACAGGCACAACAGCACTGGGCATCTGTGCTTTCCCAGAGACTCAGCATCTCACGGTGCTCATTCTCGGCAGAGCCTTTTTCTGAAAAGGCAAAAGTCCGGCTCTTTCTCCCACAAGGAAGGGGCCAGCCCTGAAAGCTCTTGCTGGTCTTCACAGTCCCCGTGCAGCCTATCCACAGGCACAACAGCACTGGGCTTCTCTGCTTTCTCACAGTCGGTACATCTCACGGTGCTCGTTCTCGGCAGAGCCTATTTCTGAAAAAGCAAACGTCCGGCTCTTTCTCCCACAAGGAAGGGGCGACCCCTGAAAGCTCTTGCTGGTCTTCACCGTCCCCGTGCACCCTATCCACAGGCACAACAGAACTGGACTTCTCTGCTTTCCCATAGTCGGTACATCTCACGGCGCTGGTTCTCGGCAGAGACTCTTTCCAAAAAGGGAAACGTCCGGCTCTTTCTCCCACAAGGAAGGGGCCAGCCCTGAAAGCTCTTGCTGCTCTACACCGTCCCCGTGCAGCCTATCCACAGGCACAACAGCACTGGGCATCTGTGCTTTCCCAGAGTCTCAGCATCTCACGGTGCTCGTTCTCGGCAGAGCCTTTTTCTGATAAGGCAAACGTCCGGCTCTTTCTCCCACAAGGAAGGGGCCAGCCCTGAAAGCTCTTGCTGGTCTTCACAGTCCCCGTGCAGCCTATCCACAGGCACAACAGCACTGGGCTTCTCTGCTTTTCCACAGACCATACATCTCAAGGCAGTCATTCTCTTCAGAACCTCTTTCCGTAAAGGCAAATGTCCGGCTCTTTCTCCCACAAGGAAGGGGACAGCCCTGAAAGCTCTTGCTGCTCTTCACCGTTCCCGTGCACCCTATCCACAGGCACAACAGCACTGGGCATCTGTGCTTTCCCAGAGACTCAGCATCTCACGGTGCTCGTTCTCGGCAGAGCCTCTTTCCGAAAAATCAAACGTCCGGCTCTTTCTCCCACAAGGAAGGGGTAAGCCCTGAAAGCTCTTGCTGGTCTTCACCATCCCCGTGCACCCTATCCACAGGCACAACAGAACTGGACTTCTCTGCTTTCCCATAGTCGGTACATCTCGCGGCGCTCGTTCTCGGCAGAGCCTTTTTCCAAAAAGTAAACGTCCGGCTCTTTCTCCCACAAGGAAGGAGCCAGCCCTGAAACCTCTTGCTGCTCTACACCGTCCCCGTGCAGCCTATCCACAGGCACAACAGCACTGGGCACCTGTGCTTTCCCAGAGACTCAGCATCTCACGGTGCTCGTTGTCGGCAGAGCCTATTTCCGAAAAATCAAAAGTCCGGCTCTTTCTCCCACAAGGAAGGGGCCAGCCCTGAAAGCTCTTGCTGGTCTTCACAGTCCCCGTGCAGCCTATCCACAGGCACAACAGCACTGGGCTTCTCTGCTTTTCCACAGACCATACATCTCAAGGCAGTCATTCTCTTCAGAACCTCTTTCCGTAAAGGCAAATGTCCGGCTCCTTCTCCCACAAGGAAGGGGCCAGCCCTGAAACCTCTTGCTGCTCTTCACCGTTCCCGTGCACCCTATCCACAGGCACAACAGCACTGGGCATCTGTGCTTTCCCAGAGACTCAGCATCTCACGGTGCTTGTTCTCGGCAGAGCCTCTTTCCGAAAAATCAAATGTCCGGCTCTTTCTCCCACAAGGAAGGGGCCAGCCCTGAAAGCTCTTGCTGGTCTTCACAGTCCCCGTGCAGCCTATCCACAGGCACAACAGCACTGGGCTTCTCTGCTTTCTCACAGTCGGTACATCTCACGGTGCTCGTTCTCAGCAGAGCCTTTTTCTGAAAAGGCAAACGTCCGGCTCATTCTTCCATAAGGAAGGGGTAAGCCCTGAAAGCTCTTGCTGGTCTTCACCGTCCCCGTGCAGCCTATCCACAGGCACAACAGCACTGGGCATCTGTGCTTTCCCATAGTCGGTACATCTCACGGCGCTCGTTCTCGGCAGAGCCTTTTTCCAAAAAGTAAACGTCCGGCTCTTTCTCCCACAAGGAAGGAGCCAGCCCTGAAACCTCTTGCTGGTCTTCAACGTCCCCGTGCAGCCTATCCACAGGCACAACAGCACTGGGCATCTGTGCTTTCCCAGAGACTCAGCATCTCACGGTGATCGTTCTCGGCAGAGCCTTTTTCTGATAAGGCAAACGTCCGGCTCTTTCTCCCACAAGGAAGGGGCCAGCCCTGAAAGCTCTTGCTGGTCTTCACCGTTCCCGTGCACCCTATCCACAGGCACAACAGAACTGGACTTCTCTGCTTTCCCATAGTCGGTACATCTCACGGCGCTGGTTCTCGGCAGAGACTCTTTCCAAAAAGGGAAACGTCCGGCTCTTTCTCCCACAAGGAAGGGGTCAGCCCTGAAAGCTCTTGCTGGTCTTCACCGTTCCCGTGCACCCTATCCACAGGCACAACAACACTGGGCTTCTCTGCTTTTCCACAGACCATACATCTGAAGGCAGTCATTCTCTTCAGAACCTCTTTCCGTAAAGGCAAATGTCCGGCTCCTTCTCCCACAAGGAAGGGGCCAGCCCTGAAAGCTCTTGCTGCTCTTCACCGTTCCCGTGCACCCTATGTACAGGCACAACAGCACTGGGCATCTGTGCTTTCCCAGAGACTCAGCATCTCACGGTGCTTGTTCTCGGCAGAGCCTATTTCCGAAAAAGCAAACGTCCGGCTCTTTCTCCCACAAGGAAGGGGCGACCCCTGAAAGCTCTTGCTGGTCTTCACAGTCCCCGTGCAGCCTATCCACAGGCACAACAGCACTGGGCTTCTCTGCTTTCTCACAGTCGGTACATCTCACGGCGCTCGTTCTCGGCAGAGCCTTTTTCTGAAAAGGCAAACGTCTGGCTCCTTCTTCCATAAGGAAGGGGCCAGCCCTGAAAGCTCTTGCTGGTCTTCACCGTTCCCGTGCACCCTATCCACAGGCACAACAACACTGGGCTTCTCTGCTTTTCCACAGACCATACATCTCAAGGCAGTCATTCTCTTCAGAACCTCTTTCCGTAAAGGCAAATGTCTGGCTCCTTCTCCACAAGGAAGGGGCCAGCCCTGAAACCTCTTGCTGCTCTTCACCGTTCCCGTGCACCCTATCTACAGGCACAACAGCACTGGGCATCTGTGCTTTCCCAGAGACTCAGCATCTCATGGTGCTCGTTCTCGGCAGATCCTATTTCCAAAAAGCAAACGTCCGGCTCTTTCTCCCACAAGGATCGAGCCAGCCCTGAAACCTCTTGCTGGTCTTCACAGTCCCCGTGCAGCCTATCCACAGGCACAACAGCACTGGGCATCTGTGCTTTCCCAGAGACTCAGCATCTCACGGTGCTTGATCTCGGCAGATCCTCTTTCCGAAAAATCAAACGTCCGGCTCTTTCTCCCACAAGGAAGGGGACAGCCCTGAAAGCTCTTGCTGCTCTTCACAGTCCCCGTGCAGCCTATCCACAGGCACAACAGCACTGGGCTTCTCTGCTTTCTCACAGTCGGTACATCTCACGGCGCTCGTTCTCGGCAGAGCCTTTTTCTGAAAAGGCAAACGTCTGGCTCCTTCTTCCATAAGGAAGGGGCGACCCCTGAAAGCTCTTGCTGGTCTTCACCGTTCCCATGCACCCTATCCACAGGCACAACAACACTGGGCTTCTCTGCTTTTCCACAGACCATACATCTCAAGGCAGTCATTCTCTTCAGAGCCTCTTTCCGTAAAGGGAAACGTCCGGCTCCTTCTCCCACAAGGAAGGGGCCAGCCCTGAAAGCTCTTGCTGGTCTTCACGGTTCCCGTGCACCCTATCTACAGGCACAACAGCACTGGGCATCTGTGCTTTCCCAGAGACTCAGCATCTCACGGTGCTTGTTCTCGGCAGAGCCTATTTCCAAAAATCAAACGTCCGGCTCTTTCTCCCACAAGGAAGGGGCCAGCCCTGAAAGCTCTTTCTGGTCTTCACAGTCCCCGTGCAGCCTATCCACAGGCACAACAACACTGGGCTTCTCTGCTTTTCCACAGACCATACATCTCAAGGCAGTCATTCTCTTCAGAACCTCTTTCCGTAAAGGCAAATGTCCGGCTCCTTCTCCCACAAGGAAGGGGCCAGCCCTGAAAGCTCTTGCTGGTCTTCACCATTCCCGTGCACCCTATCCACAGGCACAACAGCACTGGGCATCTGTGCTTTCCCAGAGACTCAGCATCTCACGGTGCTCATTCTCGGCAGAGCCTATTTCCGAAAAATCAAAAGTCCGGCTCTTTCTCCCACAAGGAAGGGGCCAGACCTGAAAGCTCTTGCTGCTCTTCACAGTCCCCGTGCAGCCTATCCACAGGCACAACAGCACTGGGCTTCTCTGCTTTCTCACAGTCGGTACATCTCACGGTGCTCGTTCTCGGCAGAGCCTATTTCTGAAAAAGCAAACGTCCGGCTCTTTCTCCCACAAGGAAGGGGCGACCCCTGAAAGCTCTTGCTGGTCTTCACCGTCCCCGTGCACCCTATCCACAGGCACAACAGAACTGGACTTCTCTGCTTTCCCATAGTCGGTACATCTCACGGCGCTGGTTCTCGGCAGAGACTCTTTCCAAAAAGGGAAACGTCCGGCTCTTTCTCCCACAAGGAAGGGGCCAGCCCTGAAAGCTCTTGCTGCTCTACACCGTCCCCGTGCAGCCTATCCACAGGCACAACAGCACTGGGCATCTGTGCTTTCCCAGAGTCTCAGCATCTCACGGTGCTCGTTCTCGGCAGAGCCTTTTTCTGATAAGGCAAACGTCCGGCTCTTTCTCCCACAAGGAAGGGGCCAGCCCTGAAAGCTCTTGCTGGTCTTCACAGTCCCCGTGCAGCCTATCCACAGGCACAACAGCACTGGGCTTCTCTGCTTTTCCACAGACCATACATCTCAAGGCAGTCATTCTCTTCAGAACCTCTTTCCGTAAAGGCAAATGTCCGGCTCTTTCTCCCACAAGGAAGGGGACAGCCCTGAAAGCTCTTGCTGCTCTTCACCGTTCCCGTGCACCCTATCCACAGGCACAACAGCACTGGGCATCTGTGCTTTCCCAGAGACTCAGCATCTCACGGTGCTCGTTCTCGGCAGAGCCTCTTTCCGAAAAATCAAACGTCCGGCTCTTTCTCCCACAAGGAAGGGGTAAGCCCTGAAAGCTCTTGCTGGTCTTCACCATCCCCGTGCACCCTATCCACAGGCACAACAGAACTGGACTTCTCTGCTTTCCCATAGTCGGTACATCTCGCGGTGCTCGTTCTCGGCAGAGCCTTTTTCCAAAAAGTAAACGTCCGGCTCTTTCTCCCACAAGGAAGGAGCCAGCCCTGAAACCTCTTGCTGCTCTACACCGTCCCCGTGCAGCCTATCCACAGGCACAACAGCACTGGGCACCTGTGCTTTCCCAGAGACTCAGCATCTCACGGTGCTCGTTGTCGGCAGAGCCTATTTCCGAAAAATCAAATGTCCGGCTCTTTCTCCCACAAGGAAGGGGCCAGCCCTGAAAGCTCTTGCTGGTCTTCACAGTCCCCGTGCAGCCTATCCACAGGCACAACAGCACTGGGCTTCTCTGCTTTTCCACAGACCATACATCTCAAGGCAGTCATTCTCTTCAGAACCTCTTTCCGTAAAGGCAAATGTCCGGCTCCTTCTCCCACAAGGAAGGGGCCAGCCCTGAAAGCTCTTGCTGCTCTTCACCGTTCCCGTGCACCCTATCTACAGGCACAACAGCACTGGGCATCTGTGCTTTCCCAGAGACTCAGCATCTCACGGTGCTCGTTCTCGGCAGAGCCTATTTCCGAAAAATCAAAAGTCCGGCTCTTTCTCCCACAAGGAAGGGGCCAGCCCTGAAAGCTCTTGCTGGTCTTCACAGTCCCCGTGCAGCCTATCCACAGGCACAACAGCACTGGGCTTCTGTGCTTTCTCACAGTCGGTACATCTTACGGTGCTCGTTCTCAGCAGAGCCTTTTTCTGAAAAGGCAAACGTCCGGCTCCTTCTTCCATAAGGAAGGGGTAAGCCCTGAAAGCTCTTGCTGGTCTTCACCGTCCCCGTGCACCCTATCCACAGGCACAACAGAACTGGACTTCTCTGCTTTCCCATAGTCGGGACATCTCACGGCGCTCGTTCTCGGCAGAGCCTTTTTCCAAAAAGTAAACGTCCGGCTCTTTCTCCCACAAGGAAGGGGCCAGCCCTGAAAGCTCTTGCTGGTCTTCACCATCCCTGTGCAGCCTATCCACAGGCACAACAGCACTGGGCATCTGTGCTTTCCCAGAGACTCAGCATCTCACGGTGCTCGTTGTCGGCAGAGCCTATTTCCGAAAAATCAAAAGTCCGGCTCTTTCTCCCACAAGGAAGGGGCCAGACCTGAAAGCTCTTGCTGGTCTTCACAGTCCCCGTGCAGCCTATCCACAGGCACAACAGCACTGGGCTTCTCTGCTTTCTCACAGTCGGTACATCTCACGGTGCTCGTTCTCGGCAGAGCGTATTTCTGAAAAAGCAAACGTCCGGCTCTTTCTCCCACAAGGAAGGGGCGACCCCTGAAAGCTCTTGCTGGTCTTCACCGTCCCCGTGCACTCTATCCACAGGCACAACAGAACTGGACTTCTCTGCTTTCCCATAGTCGGTACATCTCACGGCGCTGGTTCTCGGCAGAGACTCTTTCCAAAAAGGGAAACGTCCGGCTCTTTCTCCCACAAAGAAGGGGCCAGCCCTGAAAGCTCTTGCTGCTCTACACCGTCCCCGTGCAGCCTATCCACAGGCACAACAGCACTGGGCATCTGTGCTTTCCCAGAGTCTCAGCATCTCACGGTGCTCGTTCTCGGCAGAGCCTTTTTCTGATAAGGCAAACGTCCGGCTCTTTCTCCCACAAGGAAGGGGCCAGCCCTGAAAGCTCTTGCTGGTCTTCACAGTCCCCGTGCAGCCTATCCACAGGCACAACAGCACTGGGCTTCTCTGCTTTTCCACAGACCATACATCTCAAGGCAGTCATTCTCTTCAGAACCTCTTTCCGTAAAGGCAAATGTCCGGCTCTTTCTCCCACAAGGAAGGGGACAGCCCTGAAAGCTCTTGCTGCTCTTCACCGTTCCCGTGCACCCTATCCACAGGCACAACAGCACTGGGCATCTGTGCTTTCCCAGAGACTCAGCATCTCACGGTGCTCGTTCTCGGCAGAGCCTCTTTCCGAAAAATCAAACGTCCGGCTCTTTCTCCCACAAGGAAGGGGCCAGCCCTGAAAGCTCTTGCTGGTCTTCACAGTCCCCATGCAGCCTATCCACAGGCACAACAGCACTGGGCTTCTCTGCTTTTCCACAGACCATACATCTCAAGGCAGTCATTCTCTTCAGAACCTCTTTCCGTAAAGGCAAATGTCCGGCTCCTTCTCCCACAAGGAAGGGGCCAGCCCTGAAACCTCTTGCTGGTCTTCACCGTTCCCGTGCACCCTATCCACAGGCACAACAGAACTGGACTTCTCGGCTTTCCCATAGTCGGTACATCTCACGGCGCTGGTTCTCGGCAGAGCCTCTTTCCGAAAAGGGAAACGTCTGGCTATTTCTCCCACAAGGAAGGGGCCAGCCCTGAAACCTCTTGCTGGTCTTCAACGTCCAAGTGCACCCTATCCACAGGCACAACAGAACTGGGCATCTGTGCTTTCCCAGAGACTCAGCATCTCACGGTGCTCGTTCTTGGCAGAGCCTTTTTCTGATAAGGCAAACGTCCGGCTCTTTCTCCCACAAGGAAGGGGCTTGCCCTGAAAGCTCTTGCTGGTCTTCACAGTCCCCGTGCAGCCTATCCACAGGCACAACAGCACTGGGCTTCTCTGCTTTTCCACAGACCATACATCTGAAGGCAGTCATTCTCTTCAGAACCTCTTTCCGTAAAGGCAAATGTCCGGCTCCTTCTCCCACAAGGAAGGGGCCAGCACTGAAAGCTCTTGCTGCTCTACACCGTTCCCGTGCACCCTATCCACAGGCACAACAGCACTGGGCATCTGTGCTTTCCCAGAGACTCAGCATCTCACGGTGCTTGTTCTCGGCAGAGCCTCTTTCCGAAAAATCAAACGTCCGGCTCTTTCTCCCACAAGGAAGGGGCCAGCCCTGAAAGCTCTTGCTGGTCTTCACAGTCCCCGTGCAGCCTATCCACAGGCACAACAGCACTGGGCTTCTCTGCTTTTCCACAGACCATACATCTCAAGGCAGTCATTCTCTTCAGAACCTCTTTCCGTAAAGGCAAATGTCCGGCTCCTTCTCCCACAAGGAAGGGGCCAGCCCTGAAAGCTCTTGCTGGTCTTCACCGTTCCCGTGCACCCTATCCACAGGCACAACAGCACTGGGCATCTGTGCTTTCCCAGAGACTCAGCATCTCACGGTGCTCGTTCTCGGCAGAGCCTCTTTCCGAAAAATCAAACGTCCGGCTCTTTCTCCCACAAGGAAGGGGCCAGCCCTGAAAGCTCTTGCTGGTCTTCACAGTCCCCGTGCAGCCTATCCACAGGCACAACAGCACTGGGCTTCTCTGCTTTCTCACAGTCGGTACATCTCACGGTGCTCGTTCTCAGCAGAGCCTTTTTCTGAAAAGGCAAACGTCCGGCTCCTTCTTCCATAAGGAAGGGGTAAGCCCTGAAAGCTCTTGCTGGTCTTCACCGTCCCCGTGCAGCCTATCCACAGGCACAACAGCACTGGGCATCTGTGCTTTCCCATAGTCGGTACATCTCACGGCGCTCGTTCTCGGCAGAGCCTTTTTCCAAAAAGTAAACGTCCGGCTCTTTCTCCCACAAGGAAGGAGCCAGCCCTGAAACCTCTTGCTGGTCTTCAACGTCCCCGTGCAGCCTATCCACAGGCACAACAGCACTGGGCATCTGTGCTTTCCCAGAGACTCAGCATCTCACGGTGATCGTTCTCGGCAGAGCCTTTTTCTGATAAGGCAAACGTCCGGCTCTTTCTCCCACAAGGAAGGGGCCAGCCCTGAAAGCTCTTGCTGGTCTTCACAGTCCCCGTGCAGCCTATCCACAGGCACAACAGCACTGGGCTTCTCTGCTTTTCCACAGACCATACATCTCAAGGCAGTCATTCTCTTCAGAACCTCTTTCCGTAAAGGCAAATGTCCGGCTCCTCCCACAAGGAAGGGGCCAGCCCTGAAAGCTCTTGCTGGTCTTCACAGTCCCCGTGCAGCCTATCCACAGGCACAACAGAACTGGACTTCTCGGCTTTCCCATAGTCGGTACATCTCACGGCGCTGGTTCTCGGCAGAGACTCTTTCCAAAAAGGGAAACGTCCGGCTCTTTCTTCCACAAGGAAGGGGCCAGCCCTGAAAGCTCTTGCTGCTCTACACAGTCCCCGTGCACCCTATCCACAGGCACAACAGCACTGGGCTTCTGTGCTTTCTCACAGTCGGTACATCTCACGGTGCTCGTTCTCAGCAGAGCCTTTTTCTGAAACGACAAACGTCCGGCTCCTACTTCCATAAGGAAGGGGCCAGCCCTGAAACCTCTTGCTGGTCTTCACCGTTCCCGTGCACCCTATCCACAGGCACAACAGAACTGGACTTCTCTGCTTTCCCATAGTCGGTACATCTCACGGCGCTGGTTCTCGGCAGAGAATCTTTCCAAAAAGGGAAACGTCCGGCTCTTTCTCCCACAAGGAAGGGGTCAGCCCTGAAAGCTCTTGCTGGTCTTCACCGTTCCCGTGCACCCTATCCACAAGCACAACAACACTGGGCTTCTCTGCTTTTCCACAGACCATGCATCTCAAGGCAGTCATTCTCTTCAGAACCTCTTTCCGTAAAGGCAAATGTCCGGCTCCTTCTCCCACAAGGAAGGGGCCAGCCCTGAAAGCTCTTGCTGGTCTTCACCGTTCCCGTGCACCCTATCTACAGGCACAACAGCACTGGGCATCTGTGCTTTCCCAGAGACTCAGCATCTCACGGTGCTTGTTCTCGGCAGAGCCTATTTCCGAAAAAGCAAACGTCCGGCTCTTTCTCCCACAAGGAAGGGGCGACCCCTGAAAGCTCTTGCTGGTCTTCACAGTCCCCGTGCAGCCTATCCACAGGCACAACAGCACTGGGCTTCTCTGCTTTCTCACAGTCGGTACATCTCACGGCGCTCGTTCTCGGCAGAGCCTTTTTCTGAAAAGGCAAACGTCTGGCTCCTTCTTCCATAAGGAAGGGGCCAGCCCTGAAAGCTCTTGCTGGTCTTCACCGTTCCCGTGCACCCTATCCACAGGCACAACAACACTGGGCTTCTCTGCTTTTCCACAGACCATACATCTCAAGGCAGTCATTCTCTTCAGAACCTCTTTCCGTAAAGGCAAATGTCTGGCTCCTTCTCCACAAGGAAGGGGCCAGCCCTGAAACCTCTTGCTGCTCTTCACCGTTCCCGTGCACCCTATCTACAGGCACAACAGCACTGGGCATCTGTGCTTTCCCAGAGACTCAGCATCTCACGGTGCTCGTTCTCGGCAGATCCTATTTCCAAAAAGCAAACGTCCGGCTCTTTCTCCCACAAGGAAGGGGCCAGCCCTGAAACCTCTTGCTGGTCTTCACAGTCCCCGTGCAGCCTATCCACAGGCACAACAGCACTGGGCTTCTCTGGTTTCTCACAGTCGGTACATCTCACGGTGCTCGTTCTCAGCAGAGCCTTTTTCTGAAAAGGCAAACGTCCGGCTCCTTCTTCCATAAGGAAGGGTTAAGCCCTGAAAGCTCTTGCTGGTCTTCACCGTCCCCGTGCACCCTATCCACAGGCACAACAGCACTGGGCATCTGTGCTTTCCCATAGTCGGTACATCTCACGGCGCTCGTTCTCGGCAGAGCCTTTTCCCAAAAAGTAAACGTCCGGCTCTTTCTCCCACAAGGAAGGAGCCAGCCCTGAAAGCTCTTGCTGGTCTTCAACGTCCCCGTGCAGCCTATCCAGAGGCACAACAGCACTGGGCATCTGTGCTTTCCCAGAGACTCAGCATCTCACGGTGCTCGTTCTCGGCAGAGCCTATTACCGAAAAATCAAACGTCCGGCTCTTTCTCCCACAAGGAAGGGGCCAGCCCTGAAAGCTCTTGCTGGTCTTCACAGTCCCCGTGCAGCCTATCCACAGGCACAACAGCACTGGGCTTCTCTGCTTTTCCACAGACCATACATCTCAAGGCAGTCATTCTCTTCAGAACCTCTTTCCGTAAAGGCAAATGTCCGGCTCCTTCTCCCACAAGGAAGGGGCCAGCCCTGAAACCTCTTGCTGCTCTTCACCGTTCCCGTGCACCCTATCTACAGGCACAACAGCACTGGGCATCTGTGCTTTCCCAGAGACTCAGCATCTCACGGTGCTCGTTCTCGGCAGAGCCTATTTCCGAAAAAGCAAACGTCCGGCTCTTTCTCCCACAAGGAAGGGGCCAGCCCTGAAAGCTCTTGCTGCTCTTCACAGTCCCCGTGCAGCCTATCCACAGGCACAACAGCACTGGGCTTCTCTGCTTTTCCACAGACCATACATCTCAAGGCAGTCATTCTCTTCAGAACCTCTTTCCGTAAAGGCAAATGTCCGGCTCCTTCTCCCACAAGGAAGGGGCCAGCCCTGAAAGCTCTTGCTGGTCTTCACCATTCCCGTGCACCCTATCTACAGGCACAACAGCACTGGGCATCTGTGCTTTCCCAGAGACTCAGCATCTCACGGTGCTCATTCTCGGCAGAGCCTATTTCCGAAAAATCAAAAGTCCGGCTCTTTCTCCCACAAGGAAGGGGCCAGCCCTGAAAGCTCTTGCTGGTCTTCACAGTCCCCGTGCAGCCTATCCACAGGCACAACAGCACTGGGCTTCTCTGCTTTCTCACAGTCGGTACATCTCACGGTGCTCGTTCTCGGCAGAGCCTATTTCTGAAAAAGCAAACGTCCGGCTCTTTCTCCCACAAGGAAGGGGCGACCCCTGAAAGCTCTTGCTGGTCTTCACCGTCCCCGTGCACCCTATCCACAGGCACAACAGAACTGGACTTCTCTGCTTTCCCATAGTCGGTACATCTCACGGCGCTGGTTCTCGGCAGAGACTCTTTCCAAAAAGGGAAACGTCCGGCTCTTTCTCCCACAAGGAAGGGGCCAGCCCTGAAAGCTCTTGCTGCTCTACACCGTCCCCGTGCAGCCTATCCACAGGCACAACAGCACTGGGCATCTGTGCTTTCCCAGAGTCTCAGCATCTCACGGTGCTCGTTCTCGGCAGAGCCTTTTTCTGATAAGGCAAACGTCCGGCTCTTTCTCCCACAAGGAAGGGGCCAGCCCTGAAAGCTCTTGCTGGTCTTCACAGTCCCCGTGCAGCCTATCCACAGGCACAACAGCACTGGGCTTCTCTGCTTTTCCACAGACCATACATCTCAAGGCAGTCATTCTCTTCAGAACCTCTTTCCGTAAAGGCAAATGTCCGGCTCTTTCTCCCACAAGGAAGGGGACAGCCCTGAAAGCTCTTGCTGCTCTTCACCATTCCCGTGCACCCTATCCACAGGCACAACAGCACTGGGCATCTGTGCTTTCCCAGAGACTCAGCATCTCACGGTGCTCGTTCTCGGCAGAGCCTCTTTCCGAAAAATCAAACGTCCGGCTCTTTCTCCCACAAGGAAGGGGTAAGCCCTGAAAGCTCTTGCTGGTCTTCACCATCCCCGTGCACCCTATCCACAGGCACAACAGAACTGGACTTCTCTGCTTTCCCATAGTCGGTACATCTCGCGGCGCTCGTTCTCGGCAGAGCCTTTTTCCAAAAAGTAAACGTCCGGCTCTTTCTCCCACAAGGAAGGAGCCAGCCCTGAAACCTCTTGCTGCTCTACACCGTCCCCGTGCAGCCTATCCACAGGCACAACAGCACTGGGCACCTGTGCTTTCCCAGAGACTCAGCATCTCACGGTGCTCGTTCTCGGCAGAGCCTATTTCCGAAAAATCAAAAGTCCGGCTCTTTCTCCCACAAGGAAGGGGCCAGCCCTGAAAGCTCTTGCTGGTCTTCACAGTCCCCGTGCAGCCTATCCACAGGCACAACAGCACTGGGCTTCTCTGCTTTTCCACAGACCATACATCTCAAGGCAGTCATTCTCTTCAGAACCTCTTTCCGTAAAGGCAAATGTCCGGCTCCTTCTCCCACAAGGAAGGGGCCAGCCCTGAAACCTCTTGCTGCTCTTCACCGTTCCCGTGCACCCTATCCACAGGCACAACAGCACTGGGCATCTGTGCTTTCCCAGAGACTCAGCATCTCACGGTGCTTGTTCTCGGCAGAGCCTCTTTCCGAAAAATCAAACGTCCGGCTCTTTCTCCCACAAGGAAGGGGCCAGCCCTGAAAGCTCTTGCTGGTCTTCACAGTCCCCGTGCAGCCTATCCACAGGCACAACAGCACTGGGCTTCTCTGCTTTCTCACAGTCGGTACATCTCACGGTGCTCGTTCTCAGCAGAGCCTTTTTCTGAAAAGGCAAACGTCCGGCTCATTCTTCCATAAGGAAGGGGTAAGCCCTGAAAGCTCTTGCTGGTCTTCACCGTCCCCGTGCACCCTATCCACAGGCACAACAGCACTGGGCATCTGTGCTTTCCCATAGTCGGTACATCTCACGGCGCTCGTTCTCGGCAGAGCCTTTTTCCAAAAAGTAAACGTCCGGCTCTTTCTCCCACAAGGAAGGAGCCAGCCCTGAAACCTCTTGCTGGTCTTCAACGTCCCCGTGCAGCCTATCCAGAGGCACAACAGCACTGGGCATCTGTGCTTTCCCAGAGACTCAGCATCTCACGGTGCTCGTTCTCGGCAGAGCCTATTACCGAAAAATCAAACGTCCGGCTCTTTCTCCCACAAGGAAGGGGCCAGCCCTGAAAGCTCTTGCTGGTCTTCACAGTCCCCGTGCAGCCTATCCACAGGCACAACAGCACTGGGCTTCTCTGCTTTTCCACAGACCATACATCTCAAGGCAGTCATTCTCTTCAGAACCTCTTTCCGTAAAGGCAAATGTCCGGCTCCTTCTCCCACAAGGAAGGGGCCAGCCCTGAAACCTCTTGCTGCTCTTCACCGTTCCCGTGCACCCTATCTACAGGCACAACAGCACTGGGCATCTGTGCTTTCCCAGAGACTCAGCATCTCACGGTGCTCGTTCTCGGCAGAGCCTATTTCCGAAAAAGCAAACGTCCGGCTCTTTCTCCCACAAGGAAGGGGCCAGCCCTGAAAGCTCTTGCTGCTCTTCACAGTCCCCGTGCAGCCTATCCACAGGCACAACAGCACTGGGCTTCTCTGCTTTTCCACAGACCATACATCTCAAGGCAGTCATTCTCTTCAGAACCTCTTTCCGTAAAGGCAAATGTCCGGCTCCTTCTCCCACAAGGAAGGGGCCAGCCCTGAAAGCTCTTGCTGGTCTTCACCATTCCCGTGCACCCTATCTACAGGCACAACAGCACTGGGCATCTGTGCTTTCCCAGAGACTCAGCATCTCACGGTGCTCATTCTCGGCAGAGCCTTTTTCTGAAAAGGCAAAAGTCCGGCTCTTTCTCCCACAAGGAAGGGGCCAGCCCTGAAAGCTCTTGCTGGTCTTCACAGTCCCCGTGCAGCCTATCCACAGGCACAACAGCACTGGGCTTCTCTGCTTTCTCACAGTCGGTACATCTCACGGTGCTCGTTCTCGGCAGAGCCTATTTCTGAAAAAGCAAACGTCCGGCTCTTTCTCCCACAAGGAAGGGGCGACCCCTGAAAGCTCTTGCTGGTCTTCACCGTCCCCGTGCACCCTATCCACAGGCACAACAGAACTGGACTTCTCTGCTTTCCCATAGTCGGTACATCTCACGGCGCTGGTTCTCGGCAGAGACTCTTTCCAAAAAGGGAAACGTCCGGCTCTTTCTCCCACAAGGAAGGGGCCAGCCCTGAAAGCTCTTGCTGCTCTACACCGTCCCCGTGCAGCCTATCCACAGGCACAACAGCACTGGGCATCTGTGCTTTCCCAGAGTCTCAGCATCTCACGGTGCTCGTTCTCGGCAGAGCCTTTTTCTGATAAGGCAAACGTCCGGCTCTTTCTCCCACAAGGAAGGGGCCAGCCCTGAAAGCTCTTGCTGGTCTTCACAGTCCCCGTGCAGCCTATCCACAGGCACAACAGCACTGGGCTTCTCTGCTTTTCCACAGACCATACATCTCAAGGCAGTCATTCTCTTCAGAACCTCTTTCCGTAAAGGCAAATGTCCGGCTCTTTCTCCCACAAGGAAGGGGACAGCCCTGAAATCTCTTGCTGCTCTTCACCGTTCCCGTGCACCCTATCCACAGGCACAACAGCACTGGGCATCTGTGCTTTCCCAGAGACTCAGCATCTCACGGTGCTCGTTCTCGGCAGAGCCTCTTTCCGAAAAATCAAACGTCCGGCTCTTTCTCCCACAAGGAAGGGGTAAGCCCTGAAAGCTCTTGCTGGTCTTCACCATCCCCGTGCACCCTATCCACAGGCACAACAGAACTGGACTTCTCTGCTTTCCCATAGTCGGTACATCTCGCGGCGCTCGTTCTCGGCAGAGCCTTTTTCCAAAAAGTAAACGTCCGGCTCTTTCTCCCACAAGGAAGGAGCCAGCCCTGAAACCTCTTGCTGCTCTACACCGTCCCCGTGCAGCCTATCCACAGGCACAACAGCACTGGGCTTCTCTGCTTTTCCACAGACCATACATCTCAAGGCAGTCATTCTCTTCAGAACCTCTTTCCGTAAAGGCAAATGTCCGGCTCCTTCTCCCACAAGGAAGGGGCCAGCCCTGAAACCTCTTGCTGCTCTTCACCGTTCCCGTGCACCCTATCCACAGGCACAACAGCACTGGGCATCTGTGCTTTCCCAGAGACTCAGCATCTCACGGTGCTTGTTCTCGGCAGAGCCTCTTTCCGAAAAATCAAACGTCCGGCTCTTTCTCCCACAAGGAAGGGGCCAGCCCTGAAAGCTCTTGCTGGTCTTCACAGTCCCCGTGCAGCCTATCCACAGGCACAACAGCACTGGGCTTCTCTGCTTTCTCACAGTCGGTACATCTCACGGTGCTCGTTCTCAGCAGAGCCTTTTTCTGAAAAGGCAAACGTCCGGCTCATTCTTCCATAAGGAAGGGGTAAGCCCTGAAAGCTCTTGCTGGTCTTCACCGTCCCCGTGCAGCCTATCCACAGGCACAACAGCACTGGGCATCTGTGCTTTCCCATAGTCGGTACAACTCACGGCGCTCGTTCTCGGCAGAGCCTTTTTCCAAAAAGTAAACGTCCGGCTCTTTCTCCCACAAGGAAGGAGCCAGCCCTGAAACCTCTTGCTGGTCTTCAACGTCCCCGTGCAGCCTATCCACAGGCACAACAGCACTGGGCATCTGTGCTTTCCCAGAGACTCAGCATCTCACGGTGATCGTTCTCGGCAGAGCCTTTTTCTGATAAGGCAAACGTCCGGCTCTTTCTCCCACAAGGAAGGGGCCAGCCCTGAAAGCTCTTGCTGGTCTTCACCGTTCCCGTGCACCCTATCCACAGGCACAACAGAACTGGACTTCTCTGCTTTCCCATAGTCGGTACATCTCACGGCGCTGGTTCTCGGCAGAGACTCTTTCCAAAAAGGGAAACGTCCGGCTCTTTCTCCCACAAGGAAGGGGTCAGCCCTGAAAGCTCTTGCTGGTCTTCACCGTTCCCGTGCACCCTATCCACAGGCACAACAACACTGGGCTTCTCTGCTTTTCCACAGACCATACATCTCAAGGCAGTCATTCTCTTCAGAACCTCTTTCCGTAAAGGCAAATGTCCGGCTCCTTCTCCCACAAGGAAGGGGCCAGCCCTGAAAGCTCTTGCTGGTCTTCACCGTTCCCGTGCACCCTATCTACAGGCACAACAGCACTGGGCATCTGTGCTTTCCCAGAGACTCAGCATCTCACGGTGCTTGTTCTCGGCAGAGCCTATTTCTGAAAAAGCAAACGTCCGGCTCTTTCTCCCACAAGGAAGGGGCGACCCCTGAAAGCTCTTGCTGGTCTTCACAGTCCCCGTGCAGCCTATCCACAGGCACAACAGCACTGGGCTTCTCTGCTTTCTCACAGTCGGTACATCTCACGGCGCTCGTTCTCGGCAGAGCCTTTTTCTGAAAAGGCAAACGTCTGGCTCCTTCTTCCATAAGGAAGGGGCCAGCCCTGAAAGCTCTTGCTGGTCTTCACCGTTCCCGTGCACCCTATCCACAGGCACAACAACACTGGGCTTCTCTGCTTTTCCACAGACCATACATCTCAAGGCAGTCATTCTCTTCAGAACCTCTTTCCGTAAAGGCAAATGTCTGGCTCCTTCTCCACAAGGAAGGGGCCAGCCCTGAAACCTCTTGCTGCTCTTCACCGTTCCCGTGCACCCTATCTACAGGCACAACAGCACTGGGCATCTGTGCTTTCCCAGAGACTCAGCATCTCACGGTGCTCGTTCTCGGCAGATCCTATTTCCAAAAAGCAAACGTCCGGCTCTTTCTCCCACAAGGATCGAGCCAGCCCTGAAACCTCTTGCTGGTCTTCACAGTCCCCGTGCAGCCTATCCACAGGCACAACAGCACTGGGCATCTGTGCTTTCCCAGAGACTCAGCATCTCACGGTGCTTGATCTCGGCAGATCCTCTTTCCGAAAAATCAAACGTCCGGCTCTTTCTCCCACAAGGAAGGGGCCAGCCCTGAAAGCTCTTGCTGGTCTTCACAGTCCCCGTGCAGCCTAGCCACAGGCACAACAGCACTGGGCTTCTCTGCTTTCTCACAGTCGGTACATCTCACGGCGCTCGTTCTCGGCAGAGCCTTTTTCTGAAAAGGCAAACGTCTGGCTCCTTCTTCCATAAGGAAGGGGCGACCCCTGAAAGCTCTTGCTGGTCTTCACCGTTCCCATGCACCCTATCCACAGGCACAACAACACTGGGCTTCTCTGCTTTTCCACAGACCATACATCTCAAGGCAGTCATTCTCTTCAGAGCCTCTTTCCATAAAGGGAAACGTCCGGCTCCTTCTCCCACAAGGAAGGGGCCAGCCCTGAAAGCTCTTGCTGGTCTTCACGGTTCCCGTGCACCCTATCTACAGGCACAACAGCACTGGGCATCTGTGCTTTCCCAGAGACTCAGCATCTCACGGTGCTTGTTCTCGGCAGAGCCTATTTCCAAAAATCAAACGTCCGGCTCTTTCTCCCACAAGGAAGGGGCCAGCCCTGAAAGCTCTTTCTGGTCTTCACAGTCCCCGTGCAGCCTATCCACAGGCACAACAACACTGGGCTTCTCTGCTTTTCCACAGACCATACATCTCAAGGCAGTCATTCTCTTCAGAACCTCTTTCCGTAAAGGCAAATGTCCGGCTCCTTCTCCCACAAGGAAGGGGCCAGCCCTGAAAGCTCTTGCTGGTCTTCACCATTCCCGTGCACCCTATCTACAGGCACAACAGCACTGGGCATCTGTGCTTTCCCAGAGACTCAGCATCTCACGGTGCTCATTCTCGGCAGAGCCTATTTCCGAAAAATCAAAAGTCCGGCTCTTTCTCCCACAAGGAAGGGGCCAGACCTGAAAGCTCTTGCTGGTCTTCACAGTCCCCGTGCAGCCTATCCACAGGCACAACAGCACTGGGCTTCTCTGCTTTCTCACAGTCGGTACATCTCACGGTGCTCGTTCTCGGCAGAGCCTATTTCTGAAAAAGCAAACGTCCGGCTCTTTCTCCCACAAGGCAGGTGCGACCCCTGAAAGCTCTTGCTGGTCTTCACCGTCCCCGTGCACCCTATCCACAGGCACAACAGAACTGGACTTCTCTGCTTTCCCATAGTCGGTACATCTCACGGCGCTGGTTCTCGGCAGAGACTCTTTCCAAAAAGGGAAACGTCCGGCTCTTTCTCCCACAAGGAAGGGGCCAGCCCTGAAAGCTCTTGCTGCTCTACACCGTCCCCGTGCAGCCTATCCACAGGCACAACAGCACTGGGCATCTGTGCTTTCCCAGAGTCTCAGCATCTCACGGTGATCGTTCTCGGCAGAGCCTTTTTCTGATAAGGCAAACGTCTGGCTCTTTCTCCCACAAGGAAGGGGCCAGCCCTGAAAGCTCTTGCTGGTCTTCACAGTCCCCGTGCAGCCTATCCACAGGCACAACAGCACTGGGCTTCTCTGCTTTTCCACAGACCATACATCTCAAGGCAGTCATTCTCTTCAGAACCTCTTTCCGTAAAGGCAAATGTCCGGCTCTTTCTCCCACAAGGAAGGGGACAGCCCTGAAAGCTCTTGCTGGTCTTCACAGTCCCCGTGCAGCCTAGCCACAGGCACAACAGCACTGGGCTTCTCTGCTTTCTCACAGTCGGTACATCTCACGGCGCTCGTTCTCGGCAGAGCCTTTTTCTGAAAAGGCAAACGTCTGGCTCCTTCTTCCATAAGGAAGGGGCGACCCCTGAAAGCTCTTGCTGGTCTTCACCGTTCCCATGCACCCTATCCACAGGCACAACAACACTGGGCTTCTCTGCTTTTCCACAGACCATACATCTCAAGGCAGTCATTCTCTTCAGAGCCTCTTTCCGTAAAGGGAAACGTCCGGCTCCTTCTCCCACAAGGAAGGGGCCAGCCCTGAAAGCTCTTGCTGGTCTTCACGGTTCCCGTGCACCCTATCTACAGGCACAACAGCACTGGGCATCTGTGCTTTCCCAGAGACTCAGCATCTCACGGTGCTTGTTCTCGGCAGAGCCTATTTCCAAAAATCAAACGTCCGGCTCTTTCTCCCACAAGGAAGGGGCCAGCCCTGAAAGCTCTTTCTGGTCTTCACAGTCCCCGTGCAGCCTATCCACAGGCACAACAACACTGGGCTTCTCTGCTTTTCCACAGACCATACATCTCAAGGCAGTCATTCTCTTCAGAACCTCTTTCCGTAAAGGCAAATGTCCGGCTCCTTCTCCCACAAGGAAGGGGCCAGCCCTGAAAGCTCTTGCTGGTCTTCACCATTCCCGTGCACCCTATCTACAGGCACAACAGCACTGGGCATCTGTGCTTTCCCAGAGACTCAGCATCTCACGGTGCTCATTCTCGGCAGAGCCTATTTCCGAAAAATCAAAAGTCCGGCTCTTTCTCCCACAAGGAAGGGGCCAGACCTGAAAGCTCTTGCTGGTCTTCACAGTCCCCGTGCAGCCTATCCACAGGCACAACAGCACTGGGCTTCTCTGCTTTCTCACAGTCGGTACATCTCACGGTGCTCGTTCTCGGCAGAGCCTATTTCTGAAAAAGCAAACGTCCGGCTCTTTCTCCCACAAGGCAGGTGCGACCCCTGAAAGCTCTTGCTGGTCTTCACCGTCCCCGTGCACCCTATCCACAGGCACAACAGAACTGGACTTCTCTGCTTTCCCATAGTCGGTACATCTCACGGCGCTGGTTCTCGGCAGAGACTCTTTCCAAAAAGGGAAACGTCCGGCTCTTTCTCCCACAAGGAAGGGGCCAGCCCTGAAAGCTCTTGCTGCTCTACACCGTCCCCGTGCAGCCTATCCACAGGCACAACAGCACTGGGCATCTGTGCTTTCCCAGAGTCTCAGCATCTCACGGTGATCGTTCTCGGCAGAGCCTTTTTCTGATAAGGCAAACGTCTGGCTCTTTCTCCCACAAGGAAGGGGCCAGCCCTGAAAGCTCTTGCTGGTCTTCACAGTCCCCGTGCAGCCTATCCACAGGCACAACAGCACTGGGCTTCTCTGCTTTTCCACAGACCATACATCTCAAGGCAGTCATTCTCTTCAGAACCTCTTTCCGTAAAGGCAAATGTCCGGCTCTTTCTCCCACAAGGAAGGGGACAGCCCTGAAAGCTCTTGCTGCTCTTCACCGTTCCCGTGCACCCTATCCACAGGCACAACAGCACTGGGCATCTGTGCTTTCCCAGAGACTCAGCATCTCACGGTGCTCGTTCTCGGCAGAGCCTCTTTCCGAAAAATCAAACGTCCGGCTCTTTCTCCCACAAGGAAGGGGTAAGCCCTGAAAGCTCTTGCTGGTCTTCACCATCCCCGTGCACCCTATCCACAGGCACAACAGAACTGGACTTCTCTGCTTTCCCATAGTCGGTACATCTCGCGGCGCTCGTTCTCGGCAGAGCCTTTTTCCAAAAAGTAAACGTCCGGCTCTTTCTCCCACAAGGAAGGAGCCAGCCCTGAAACCTCTTGCTGCTCTACACCGTCCCCGTGCAGCCTATCCACAGGCACAACAGCACTGGGCACCTGTGCTTTCCCAGAGACTTAGCATCTCACGGTGCTCGTTGTCGGCAGAGCCTATTTCCGAAAAATCAAAAGTCCGGCTCTTTCTCCCACAAGGAAGGGGCCAGCCCTGAAAGCTCTTGCTGGTCTTCACAGTCCCCGTGCAGCCTATCCACAGGCACAACAGCACTGGGCTTCTCTGCTTTTCCACAGACCATACATCTCAAGGCAGTCATTCTCTTCAGAACCTCTTTCCGTAAAGGCAAATGTCCGGCTCCTTCTCCCACAAGGAAGGGGCCAGCCCTGAAAGCTCTTGCTGCTCTTCACCGTTCCCGTGCACCCTATCTACAGGCACAACAGCACTGGGCATCTGTGCTTTCCCAGAGACTCAGCATCTCACGGTGCTCGTTCTCGGCAGAGCGTATTTCCGAAAAATCAAAAGTCCGGCTCTTTCTCCCACAAGGAAGGGGCCAGCCCTGAAAGCTCTTGCTGGTCTTCACAGTCCCCGTGCAGCCTATCCACAGGCACAACAGCACTGGGCTTCTGTGCTTTCTCACAGTCGGTACATCTTACGGTGCTCGTTCTCAGCAGAGCCTTTTTCTGAAAAGGCAAACGTCCGGCTCCTTCTTCCATAAGGAAGGGGTAAGCCCTGAAAGCTCTTGCTGGTCTTCACCGTCCCCGTGCACCCTATCCACAGGCACAACAGAACTGGACTTCTCTGCTTTCCCATAGTCGGGACATCTCACGGCGCTCGTTCTCGGCAGAGCCTTTTTCCAAAAAGTAAACGTCCGGCTCTTTCTCCCACAAGGAAGGGGCCAGCCCTGAAAGCTCTTGCTGGTCTTCACCATCCCCGTGCAGCCTATCCACAGGCACAACAGCACTGGGCATCTGTGCTTTCCCAGAGACTCAGCATCTCACGGTGCTCGTTCTCGGCAGAGCCTATTTCCGAAAAATCAAAAGTCCGGCTCTTTCTCCCACAAGGAAGGGGCCAGACCTGAAAGCTCTTGCTGGTCTTCACAGTCCCCGTGCAGCCTATCCACAGGCACAACAGCACTGGGCTTCTCTGCTTTCTCACAGTCGGTACATCTCACGGTGCTCGTTCTCGGCAGAGCGTATTTCTGAAAAAGCAAACGTCCGGCTCTTTCTCCCACAAGGAAGGGGCGACCCCTGAAAGCTCTTGCTGGTCTTCACCGTCCCCGTGCACTCTATCCACAGGCACAACAGAACTGGACTTCTCTGCTTTCCCATAGTCGGTACATCTCACGGCGCTGGTTCTCGGCAGAGACTCTTTCCAAAAAGGGAAACGTCCGGCTCTTTCTCCCACAAAGAAGGGGCCAGCCCTGAAAGCTCTTGCTGCTCTACACCGTCCCCGTGCAGCCTATCCACAGGCACAACAGCACTGGGCATCTGTGCTTTCCCAGAGTCTCAGCATCTCACGGTGCTCGTTCTCGGCAGAGCCTTTTTCTGATAAGGCAAACGTCCGGCTCTTTCTCCCACAAGGAAGGGGCCAGCCCTGAAAGCTCTTGCTGGTCTTCACAGTCCCCGTGCAGCCTATCCACAGGCACAACAGCACTGGGCTTCTCTGCTTTTCCACAGACCATACATCTCAAGGCAGTCATTCTCTTCAGAACCTCTTTCCGTAAAGGCAAATGTCCGGCTCTTTCTCCCACAAGGAAGGGGACAGCCCTGAAAGCTCTTGCTGCTCTTCACCGTTCCCGTGCACCCTATCCACAGGCACAACAGCACTGGGCATCTGTGCTTTCCCAGAGACTCAGCATCTCACGGTGCTCGTTCTCGGCAGAGACTCTTTCCGAAAAATCAAACGTCCGGCTCTTTCTCCCACAAGGAAGGGGCCAGCCCTGAAACCTCTTGCTGGTCTTCACCGTCCCCGTGCAGCCTATCCACAGGCACAACAGCACTGGGCATCTGTGCTTTCTCATAGTCGGTACATCTCACGGCGCTCGTTCTTGGCAGAGCCTTTTTCCAAAAAGCAAACGTCCGGCTCTTTCTCCCACAAGGAAGGAGCCAGCCCTGAAACCTCTTGCTGGTCTTCAACGTCCCCGTGCAGCCTATCCACAGGCACAACAGCACTGGGCATCTGTGCTTTCCCAGAGACTCAGCATCTCACGGTGATCGTTCTCGGCAGAGCCTCTTTCCGAAAAAGCAAACGTCCGGCTCTTTCTCCCACAAGGAAGGGGCCAGCCCTGAAACCTCTTGCTGGTCTTCACAGTCCCGTGCAGCCTATCCACAGGCACAACAGCACTGGGCTTCTCTGGTGTCTCACAGTCGGTACATCTCACGGTGCTCGTTCTCAGCAGAGCCTTTTTCTGAAACGATAAACGTCCGGCTCCTACTTCCATAAGGAAGGGGTAAGCCCTGAAACCTCTTGCTGGTCTTCAACGTCCCCGTGCACCCTATCCACAGGCACAACAGAACTGGACTTCTCGGCTTTCCCATAGTCGGTACATCTCACGGCGCTGGTTCTCGGCAGAGCCTCTTTCCGAAAAGTGAAACGTCTTGCTCTTTCTCCCACAAGGAAGGGGCCAGCCCTGAAACCTCTTGCTGGTCTTCAACGTCCCCGTGCACCCTATCCACAGGCACAACAGAACTGGGCATCTGTGCTTTCCCAGAGACTCAGCATCTCACGGTGCTCGTTCTCGGCAGAGCCTATTTCCGAAAAATCAAACGTCCGGCTCTTTCTCCCACAAGGAAGGGGCCAGCCCTGAAAGCTCTTGCTGGTCTTCAACGTCCCCGTGCAGCCTATCCACAGGCACAACAGCACTGGGCTTCTCTGCTTTTCCACAGACCATACATCTCAAGGCAGTCATTCTCTTCAGAACCTCTTTCCGTAAAGGCAAATGTCCGGCTCCTTCTCCCACAAGGAAGGGGCCAGCCCTGAAAGCTCTTGCTGCTCTTCACCGTTCCCGTGCACCCTATCTACAGGCACAACAGCACTGGGCATCTGTGCTTTCCCAGAGACTCAGCATCTCACGGTGCTCGTTCTCAGCAGAGCCTATTTCCGAAAAATCAAACGTCCGGCTCTTTCTCCCACAAGGAAGGGGCCAGCCCTGAAAGCTCTTGCTGGTCTTCACAGTCCCCGTGCAGCCTATCCACAGGCACAACAGCACTGGGCTTCTCTGCTTTTCCACAGACCATACATCTCAAGGCAGTCATTCTCTTCAGAACCTCTTTCCGTAAAGGCAAACGTCCGGCTCCTTCTCCCACAAGGAAGGGGCCAGCCCTGAAAGCTCTTGCTGGTCTTCACGGTTCCCGTGCACCCTATCTACAGGCACAACAGCACTGGGCATCTGTGCTTTCCCAGAGACTCAGCATCTCACGGTGCTTGTTCTCGGCAGAGCCTCTTTCCGAAAAATCAAACGTCCGGCTCTTTCTCCCACAAGGAAGGGGCCAGCCCTGAAAGCTCTTGCTGTCTTCAACGTCCCCGTGCAGCCTATCCACAGGCACAACAGCACTGGGCTTCTCTGGTTTCTCACAGTCGGTACATCTCACGGTGCTCGTTCTCAGCAGAGCCTTTTTCTGAAACGATAAACGTCCGGCTCCTACTTCCATAAGGAAGGGGTAAGCCCTGAAACCTCTTGCTGGTCTTCAACGTCCCCGTGCACCCTATCCACAGGCACAACAGAACTGGACTTCTCGGCTTTCCCATAGTCGGTACATCTCACGGCGCTGGTTCTCGGCAGAGCCTCTTTCCGAAAAGGGAAACGTCTTGCTCTTTCTCCCACAAGGAAGGGGCCAGCCCTGAAACCTCTTGCTGGTCTTCAACGTCCCCGTGCACCCTATCCACAGGCACAACAGAACTGGGCATCTGTGCTTTCCCAGAGACTCAGCATCTCACGGTGCTCGTTCTCGGCAGAGCCTATTTCCGAAAAATCAAACGTCCGGCTCTTTCTCCCACAAGGAAGGGGCCAGCCCTGAAAGCTCTTGCTGGTCTTCAACGTCCCCGTGCAGCCTATCCACAGGCACAACAGCACTGGGCTTCTCTGCTTTTCCACAGACCATACATCTCAAGGCAGTCATTCTCTTCAGAACCTCTTTCCGTAAAGGCAAATGTCCGGCTCCTTCTCCCACAAGGAAGGGGCCAGCCCTGAAAGCTCTTGCTGCTCTTCACCGTTCCCGTGCACCCTATCTACAGGCACAACAGCACTGGGCATCTGTGCTTTCCCAGAGACTCAGCATCTCACGGTGCTCGTTCTAAACCGAGCCGATTTCCGAAAAATCAAACGTCCGGCTCTTTCTCCCACAAGGAAGGGGCCAGCCCTGAAAGCTCTTGCTGGTCTTCACAGTCCCCGTGCAGCCTATCCACAGGCACAACAGCACTGGGCTTCTCTGCTTTTCCACAGACCATACATCTCAAGGCAGTCATTCTCTTCAGAACCTCTTTCCGTAAAGGCAAACGTCCGGCTCCTTCTCCCACAAGGAAGGGGCCAGCCCTGAAAGCTCTTGCTGGTCTTCACGGTTCCCGTGCACCCTATCTACAGGCACAACAGCACTGGGCATCTGTGCTTTCCCAGAGACTCAGCATCTCACGGTGCTTGTTCTCGGCAGAGCCTCTTTCCGAAAAATCAAACGTCCGGCTCTTTCTCCCACAAGGAAGGGGCCAGCCCTGAAAGCTCTTGCTGGTCTTCAACGTCCCCGTGCAGCCTATCCACAGGCACAACAGCACTGGGCTTCTCTGGTTTCTCACAGTCGGTACATCTCACGGTGCTCGTTCTCAGCAGAGCCTTTTTCTGAAAAGGCAAACGTCCGGCTCCTTCTTCCATAAGGAAGGGGTAAGCCCTGAAAGCTCTTGCTGGTCTTCACCGTCCCCGTGCACCCTATCCACAGGCACAACAGCACTGGGCATCTGTGCTTTCCCAGAGACTCAGCATCTCACGGTGCTCGTTCTCGGCAGAGCCTATTTCCGAAAAAGCAAACGTCCGGCTCTTTCTCCCACAAGGAAGGGGCCAGCCCTGAAAGCTCTTGCTGGTCTTCACAGTCCCGTGCACCCTATCCACAGGCACAACAGCACTGGGCTTCTCTGGTTTCTCACAGTCGGTACATCTCACGGTGCTCGTTCTCAGCAGAGCCTTTTTCTGAAACGATAAACGTCCGGCTCCTACTTCCATAAGGAAGGGGTAAGCCCTGAAACCTCTTGCTGGTCTTCACCGTTCCCGTGCACCCTATCCACAGGCACAACAGAACTGGACTTCTCGGCTTTCCCATAGTCGGTACATCTCACGGCGCTGGTTCTCGGCAGAGCCTCTTTCCGAAAAGGGAAACGTCTGGCTCTTTCTCCCACAAGGAAGGGGCCAGCCCTGAAACCTCTTGCTGGTCTTCAAAGTCCCCGTGCACCCTATCCACAGGCACAACAGAACTGGGCATCTGTGCTTTCCCAGAGACTCAGCATCTCACGGTGCTCGTTGTCGGCAGAGCCTATTTCCGAAAAATCAAACGTCCGGCTCTTTCTCCCACAAGGAAGGGGCCAGCCCTGAAAGCTCTTGCTGGTCTTCGCAGTCCCCGTGCAGCCTATCCACAGGCACAACAGCACTGGGCTTCTCTGCTTTTCCACAGACCATACATCTCAAGGCAGTCATTCTCTTCAGAACCTCTTTCCGTAAAGGCAAATGTCCGGCTCCTTCTCCCACAAGGAAGGGGCCAGCCCTGAAAGCTCTTGCTGGTCTTCACGGTTCCCGTGCACCCTATCTACAGGCACAACAGCACTGGGCATCTGTGCTTTCCCAGAGACTCAGCATCTCACGGTGCTCGTTCTCAGCAGAGCCTATTTCCGAAAAATCAAACGTCCGGCTCTTTCTCCCACAAGGAAGGGGCCAGCCCTGAAAGCTCTTGCTGGTCTTCACAGTCCCCGTGCAGCCTATCCACAGGCACAACAGCACTGGGCTTCTGTGCTTTCTCACAGTCGGTACATCTCACGGTGCTCGTTCTCAGCAGAGCCTTTTTCTGAAAAGGCAAACGTCCGGCTCCTTCTTCCATAAGGAAGGGGTAAGCCCTGAAAGCTCTTGCTGGTCTTCACCGTCCCCGTGCACCCTATCCACAGGCACAACAGCACTGAGCATCTGTGCTTTCCCATAGTCGGTACATCTCACGGCGCTCGTTCTCGGCAGAGCCTTTTTCCAAAAAGTAAACATCCGGCTCTTTCTCCCACAAGGAATGAGCCAGCCCTGAAACCTCTTGCTGGTCTTCAACGTCCCCGTGCAGCCTATCCACAGGCACAACAGCACTGGGCATCTGTGCTTTCCCAGAGACTCAGCATCTCACGGTGCTCGTTCTCGGCAGAGCCTTTTTCTGATAAGGCAAACGTCCGGCTCTTTCTCCCACAAGGAAGGGGCCAGCCCTGAAAGCTCTTGCTGGTCTTCAACGTCCCCGTGCAGCCTATCCACAGGCACAACAGCACTGGGCTTCTCTGCTTTTCCACAGACCATACATCTCAAGGCAGTCATTCTCTTCAGAACCTCTTTCCGTAAAGGCAAATGTCCGGCTCCTTCTCCCAGAAGGAAGGGCCAGCCCTGAAAGCTCTTGCTGGTCTTCACCGTTCCCGTGCACCCTATCTACAGGCACAACAGCACTGGGCATCTGTGCTTTCCCATAGTCGGTACATCTCACGGCGCTTGTTCTCGGCAGAGCCTCTTTCCAAAAAGTAAACGTCCGGCTCTTTCTCCCACAAGGAAGGGGCCAGCCCTGAAACCTCTTGCTGGTCTTCACCGTTCCCGTGCACCCTCTCTACAGGCACAACAGAACTGGGCATCTGTGCTTTCCCAGAGACTCAGCATCTCACGGTGCTCGTTCTCGGCAGATCCTATTTCCGAAAAAGCAAATGTGAGGCTCTTTCTCCCACAAGGAAGGGGCCAGCCCTGAAAGCTCTTGCTGGTCTTCAATGTCCCCGTGCAGCCTATCCACAGGCACAACAGCACTGGGCATCTGTGCTTTCCCAGAGACTCAGCATCTCACGGTGCTCGTTCTCGGCAGAGCCTTTTTCTGATAAGGCAAACGTCCGGCTCTTTCTCCCACAAAAAAGGGGCCAGCCCTGAAAGCTCTTGCTGGTCTTCACAGTCCCCGTGCAGCCTATCCACAGGCACAACAGCACTGGGCTTCTCTGCTTTTCCACAGACCATACATCTCAAGGCAGTCATTCTCTTCAGAACCTCTTTCCGTAAAGGCAAATGTCCGGCTCCTTCTCCCACAAGGAAGGGGCCAGCCCTGAAAGCTCTTGCTGTTCGTCACCGTTCCCGTGCACCCACTCTACAGGCACAACAGCACTGGGCATCTGTGCTTTCCCAGAGACTCAGCATCTCACGGTGCTTGTTCTCGGCAGAGCCTCTTTCCGAAAAATCAAACGTCCGGCTCTTTCTCCCACAAGGAAGGGGCCAGCCCTGAAAGCTCTTGCTGGTCTTCACAGTCCCCGTGCAGCCTATCCACAGGCACAACAGCACTGGGCTTCTCTGCTTTCTCACAGTCGGTACATCTCACGGTGCTCGTTCTCAGCAGAGCCTTTTTCTGAAAAGGCAAACATCCGGCTCCTTCTTCCATAAGGAAGGGGCACCCCTGAAAGCTCTTGCTGGTCTTCACCGTCCCCGTGCACCCTATCCACAGGCACAACAGCACTGGGCATCTGTGCTTTCCCATAGTCGGTACATCTCACGGCGCTCGTTCTGGGCAGAGCCTTTTTCCAAAAAGCAAACTTCCGGCTCTTTCTCCCACAAGGAAGGGGCCAGCCCTGAAAGCTCTTCCTGCTCTACACTGTCCCTGTGCACCCTATCCACAGGCACAACAGCACTGGGCATCTGTGCTTTCCCAGAGACTCAGCATCTCACGGTGATCGTTCTCGGCAGAGCCTCTTTCCGAAAAATCAAACGTCCGGCTCTTTCTCCCACAAGGAAGGGGCTTGCCCTGAAAGCTCTTGCTGGTCTTCACAGTCCCCGTGCAGCTTATCCACAGGCACAACAGCACTGGGCTTCTCTGCTTTCTCACAGTCGGTACATCTCACGGTGCTCGTTCTCAGCAGAGCCTTTTTCTGAAAAGGCAAACGTCCGGCTCCTTCTTCCATAAGGAAGGGGTAAGCCCTGAAAGCTCTTGCTGGTGTTCACCGTTCCCGTGCACCCTATCCACAGGCACAACAACACTGGGCTTCTCTGCTTTTCCACAGACCATACATCTCAAGGCAGTCATTCTCTTCAGAACCTCTTTCCGTAAAGGCAAATGTCCGGCTCCTTCTCCCACAAGGAAGGGGCCAGCCCTGAAAGCTCTTGCTGCTCTTCACCGTTCCCGTGCAGCCTATCCACAGGCACAACAGCACTGGGCATCTGTGCTTTCCCATAGTCGGTACATCTCACAGCGCTCGTTCTCGGCAGAGCCTTTTTGTGAAAAGCAAACGTCCGGCTCTTTCTCCCACAAGGAAGGAGCCAGCCCTGAAACCTGTTGCTGGTCTTTAACGTCCCCGTGCAGCCTATCCACAGGCACAACAGCACTGGGCATCTGTGCTTTCCCAGAGACTCAGCATCTCACGGTGCTCGTTCTCGGCAGAGCCTCTTTCCGAAAAATCAAAAGTCCGGCTCTTTCTCCCACAAGGAAGGGGCCAGCCCTGAAAGCTCTTGCTGCTCTACACCGTCCCCGTGCACCCTATCCACAGGCACAACAGCACTGGGCTTCTCTGCTTTCTCACAGTCGGTACATCTCACGGCGCTCGTTCTCAGCAGAGCCTTTTTCTGAAAAGGGAAACGTGCGGCTCCTTCTTCCATAAGGAAGGGGCGACCCCTGAAAGCTCTTGCTGGTCTTCACCGTTCCCGTACACCCTATCCACAGGCACAACAGCACTGGGCATCTGTGCTTTCCCAGAGACTCAGCATCTCACGGTGCTCGTTCTCGGCAGAGCCTATTTCCGAAAAAGCAAATGTCCGGCTCTTTCTCCCACAAGGAAGGGGCCAGCCCTGAAAGCTCTTGCTGGTCTTCACAGTCCCCGTGCAGCCTATCCACAGGCACAACAGCACTGGCTTCTCTGCTTTCTCACAGTCGGTACATCTCACAGCGTTTGTTCTCGGCAGAGCCTTTTTCTGAAAAGGCAAACGTCCGGCTCCTTCTTCCATAAGGAAGGGGTAAGCCCTGAAAGCTCTTGCTGGTCTTCACCGTTCCCTTGCAGCCTATCCACAGGCACAACAGCACTGGGCTTCTCTGCTTTCTCACAGTCGGTACATCTCACGGTGCTCGTTCTCAGCAGAGCCTTTTTCTGAAACGACAAACGTCCGGCTCCTTCTTCCATTTGGAAGGGGCGACCCCTGAAAGCTCTTGCTGGTCTTCACCGTTCCCGTGCACCCTATCCACAGGCACAACAGCACTGGGCATCTGTGCTTTCCCAGAGACTCAGCATCTCACGGTGCTCGTTCTCGGCAGAGCCTATTTCCGAAAAAGCAAATGTCCGGCTCTTTCTCCCACAAGGAAGGGGCCAGCCCTGAAAGCTCTTGCTGGTCTTCACAGTCCCCGTGCAGCCTATCCACAGGCACAACAGCACTGGGCATCTGTGCTTTCCCAGAGACTCAGCATCTCACGGTGCTCGTTCTCGGCAGAGCCTATTTCCGAAAAATCAAAAGTCCAGCTCTTTCTCCCACAAGGAAGGGGCCAGCCCTGAAAGCTCTTGCTGCTCTACACCGTCCCCGTGCACCCTATCCACAGGCACAACAGAACTGGACTTCTCTGCTTTCCCAGAGTCGGTACATCTCACGGCAATGGTTCTCGGCAGAGACTCTTTCCAAAAAGGGAAACGTCCGGCTCTTTCTCCCACAAGGAAGGGGTAAGCCCTGAAAGCTCTTGCTGGTCTTCAGAGTCCCCGTGCACCCTATCCACAGGCACAACAGCACTGGGCATCTGTGCTTTCCCAGAGACTCAGCATCTCACGGTGATCGTTCTCGGCAGAGCCTATTTCCGAAAAATCAATCGTCTGGCTCTTTCTCACACAAGGAAGGGACCAGCCCTGAAAGCTCTTGCTGGTCTTCAGAGTCCCCGTGCAGCCTATCCACAGGCACAACAGCACTGGGCATCTGTGCTTTCCCAGAGACTCAGCATCTCACAGTGCTCGTTCTCGGCAGAATCTCTTTCCGAAAAATCAAAAGTCCGGCTCTTTCTCCCACAAGGAAGGGGCCAGCCCTGAAACCTCTTGCTGCTCTACACCGTCCCCGTGCACCCTATCCACAGGCACAACAGAACTGTACTTCTCTGCTTTCCCAGAGTCGGTACATCTCACGGCAATGGTTCTCGGCAGAGACTCTTTCCAAAAAGGGAAACGTCCGGCTCTTTCTCCCACAAGGAAGGGGCCAGGCCTGAAAGCTCTTGCTGGTCTTCAACGTCCCCGTGCAGCCTCTCCACAGGCACAACAGCACTGGGCTTCTCTGCTTTCTCACAGTCGGTACATCTCACGGCGCTCGTTCTCGGCAGAGCCTTTTTCTGAAAAGGCAAACGTCTGGCTCCTTCTTCCATAAGGAAGGGGCGACCCCTGAAAGCTCTTGCTGGTCTTCACCGTCCCCGTGCACCCTATCCACAGGCACAACAGCACTGGGCATCTGTGCTTTCCCAGAGACTCAGCATCTCACGGTGCTTGTTCTCGGCAGAGCCTCTTTCCGAAAAATCAAACGTCCGGCTCTTTCTCCCACAAGGAAGGGGCCAGCCCTGAAAGCTCTTGCTGGTCTTCAGAGTCCCCGTGCAGCCTATCCACAGGCACAACAGCACTGGGCATCTGTGCTTTCCCAGAGACTCAGCATCTCACGGTGCTCGTTCTCGGCAGAGCCTATTTCCGAAAAATCAATCATCTGGCTCTTTCTCACACAAGGAAGGGGCCAGCCCTGAAAGCTCTTGCTGGTCTTCACAGTCCCCGTGCAGCCTATCCACAGGCACAACAGCACTGGGCAACTGTGCTTTCCCAGAGACTCAGCATCTCACGGTGCTCGTTCTCGGCAGAGCCTCTTTCCGAAAAATCAAAAGTCCGGCTCTTTCTCCCACAAGGAAGGGGCCAGCCCTGAAAGCTCTTGCTGCTCTACACCGTCCCCGTGCACCCTATCCACAGGCACAACAGCACTGGGCTTCTCTGCTTTCTCACAGTCGGTACATCTCACGGCGCTCGTTCTCAGCAGAGCCTTTTTCTGAAAAGGGAAACGTCCGGCTCCTTCTTCCATAAGGAAGGGGCGACCCCTGAAAGCTCTTGCTGGTCTTCACCGTTCCCGTACACCCTATCCACAGGCACAACAGCACTGGGCATCTGTGCTTTCCCAGAGACTCAGCATCTCACGGTGCTCGTTCTCGGCAGAGCCTATTTCCGAAAAAGCAAATGTCCGGCTCTTTCTCCCACAAGGAAGGGGCCAGCCCTGAAAGCTCTTGCTGCTCTTCACCGTCCCCGTGCAGCCTATCCACAGGCACAACAGCACTGGGCATCTGTGCTTTCCCAGAGACTCAGCATCTCACGGTGCTCGTTCTCGGCAGAGCCTATTTCCGAAAAAGCAAACGTCCGGCTCTTTCTCCCACAAGGAAGGGGCCAGCCCTGAAAGCTCTTGCTGGTCTTCACCGTTCCCTTGCAGCCTATCCACAGGCACAACAGCACTGGGCTTCTCTGCTTTCTCACAGTCGGTACATCTCACGGTGCTCGTTCTCAGCAGAGCCTTTTTCTGAAACGACAAACGTCCGGCTCCTTCTTCCATTTGGAAGGGGCGACCCCTGAAAGCTCTTGCTGGTCTTCACCGTTCCCGTGCACCCTATCCACAGGCACAACAGCACTGGGCATCTGTGCTTTCCCAGAGACTCAGCATCTCACGGTGCTCGTTCTCGGCAGAGCCTATTTCCGAAAAAGCAAATGTCCGGCTCTTTCTCCCACAAGGAAGGGGCCAGCCCTGAAAGCTCTTGCTGGTCTTCACAGTCCCCGTGCAGCCTATCCACAGGCACAACAGCACTGGGCATCTGTGCTTTCCCAGAGACTCAGCATCTCACGGTGCTTGTTCTCGGCAGAGCCTCTTTCCGAAAAATCAAAAGTCCAGCTCTTTCTCCCACAAGGAAGGGGCCAGCCCTGAAAGCTCTTGCTGCTCTACACCGTCCCCGTGCACCCTATCCACAGGCACAACAGAACTGTACTTCTCTGCTTTCCCAGAGTCGGTACATCTCACGGCAATGGTTCTTGGCAGAGACTCTTTCCAAAAAGGGAATCGTCCGGCTCTTTCTCCCACAAGGAAGGGGTAAGCCCTGAAAGCTCTTGCTGCTCTTCACCGTCCCCGTGCAGCCTATCCACAGGCACAACAGCACTGGGCATCTGTGCTTTCCCAGAGACTCAGCATCTCACGGTGATCGTTCTCGGCAGAGCCTATTTCCGAAAAAGCAAACGTCCGGCTCTTTCTCCCACAAGGAAGGGGCCAGCCCTGAAAGCTCTTGCTGGTCTTCACAGTCCCCGTGCAGCCTATCCACAGGCACAACAGCACTGGGCTTCTCTGCTTTCTCACAGTCGGTACATCTCACGGTGCTCGTTCTCAGCAGAGCCTTTTTCTGAAAAGGCAAACGTCTGGCTCCTTCTTCCATAAGGAAGGGGCGACCCCTGAAAGCTCTTGCTGGTCTTCACCGTCCCCGTGCACCCTATCCACAGGCACAACAGCACTGGGCATCTGTGCTTTCCCAGAGACTCAGCATCTCACGGTGCTCGTTCTCGGCAGAGCCTATTTCCGAAAAATCAAACGTCCGGCTCTTTCTCCCACAAGGAAGGGGCCAGCCCTGAAACCTCTTGCTGGTCTTCACCGTCCCCGTGCACCCTATCCACAGGCACAACAGCACTGGGCATCTGTGCTTTCCCAGAGACTCAGCATCTCACGGTGCTTGTTCTCGGCAGAGCCTCTTTCCGAAAAATCAAACGTCCGGCTCTTTCTCCCACAAGGAAGGGGCCAGCCCTGAAAGCTCTTGCTGGTCTTCAGAGTCCCCGTGCAGCCTATCCACAGGCACAACAGCACTGGGCATCTGTGCTTTCCCAGAGACTCAGCATCTCACGGTGCTCGTTCTCGGCAGAGCCTATTTCCGAAAAATCAATCATCTGGCTCTTTCTCACACAAGGAAGGGGCCAGCCCTGAAAGCTCTTGCTGGTCTTCACAGTCCCCGTGCAGCCTATCCACAGGCACAACAGCACTGGGCAACTGTGCTTTCCCAGAGACTCAGCATCTCACGGTGCTCGTTCTCGGCAGAGCCTCTTTCCGAAAAATCAAAAGTCCGGCTCTTTCTCCCACAAGGAAGGGGCCAGCCCTGAAAGCTCTTGCTGCTCTACACCGTCCCCGTGCACCCTATCCACAGGCACAACAGCACTGGGCTTCTCTGCTTTCTCACAGTCGGTACATCTCACGGCGCTCGTTCTCAGCAGAGCCTTTTTCTGAAAAGGGAAACGTCCGGCTCCTTCTTCCATAAGGAAGGGGCGACCCCTGAAAGCTCTTGCTGGTCTTCACCGTTCCCGTACACCCTATCCACAGGCACAACAGCACTGGGCATCTGTGCTTTCCCAGAGACTCAGCATCTCACGGTGCTCGTTCTCGGCAGAGCCTATTTCCGAAAAAGCAAATGTCCGGCTCTTTCTCCCACAAGGAAGGGGCCAGCCCTGAAAGCTCTTGCTGCTCTTCACCGTCCCCGTGCAGCCTATCCACAGGCACAACAGCACTGGGCATCTGTGCTTTCCCAGAGACTCAGCATCTCACGGTGCTCGTTCTCGGCAGAGCCTATTTCCGAAAAAGCAAACGTCCGGCTCTTTCTCCCACAAGGAAGGGGCCAGCCCTGAAAGCTCTTGCTGGTCTTCACCGTTCCCTTGCAGCCTATCCACAGGCACAACAGCACTGGGCTTCTCTGCTTTCTCACAGTCGGTACATCTCACGGTGCTCGTTCTCAGCAGAGCCTTTTTCTGAAACGACAAACGTCCGGCTCCTTCTTCCATTTGGAAGGGGCGACCCCTGAAAGCTCTTGCTGGTCTTCACCGTTCCCGTGCACCCTATCCACAGGCACAACAGCACTGGGCATCTGTGCTTTCCCAGAGACTCAGCATCTCACGGTGCTCGTTCTCGGCAGAGCCTATTTCCGAAAAAGCAAATGTCCGGCTCTTTCTCCCACAAGGAAGGGGCCAGCCCTGAAAGCTCTTGCTGGTCTTCACAGTCCCCGTGCAGCCTATCCACAGGCACAACAGCACTGGGCATCTGTGCTTTCCCAGAGACTCAGCATCTCACGGTGCTTGTTCTCGGCAGAGCCTCTTTCCGAAAAATCAAAAGTCCAGCTCTTTCTCCCACAAGGAAGGGGCCAGCCCTGAAAGCTCTTGCTGCTCTACACCGTCCCCGTGCACCCTATCCACAGGCACAACAGAACTGTACTTCTCTGCTTTCCCAGAGTCGGTACATCTCACGGCAATGGTTCTTGGCAGAGACTCTTTCCAAAAAGGGAATCGTCCGGCTCTTTCTCCCACAAGGAAGGGGTAAGCCCTGAAAGCTCTTGCTGCTCTTCACCGTCCCCGTGCAGCCTATCCACAGGCACAACAGCACTGGGCATCTGTGCTTTCCCAGAGACTCAGCATCTCACGGTGATCGTTCTCGGCAGAGCCTATTTCCGAAAAAGCAAACGTCCGGCTCTTTCTCCCACAAGGAAGGGGCCAGCCCTGAAAGCTCTTGCTGGTCTTCACAGTCCCCGTGCAGCCTATCCACAGGCACAACAGCACTGGGCTTCTCTGCTTTCTCACAGTCGGTACATCTCACGGTGCTCGTTCTCAGCAGAGCCTTTTTCTGAAAAGGCAAACGTCTGGCTCCTTCTTCCATAAGGAAGGGGCGACCCCTGAAAGCTCTTGCTGGTCTTCACCGTCCCCGTGCACCCTATCCACAGGCACAACAGCACTGGGCATCTGTGCTTTCCCAGAGACTCAGCATCTCACGGTGCTCGTTCTCGGCAGAGCCTATTTCCGAAAAATCAAACGTCCGGCTCTTTCTCCCACAAGGAAGGGGCCAGCCCTGAAACCTCTTGCTGGTCTTCACAGTCCCCGTGCACCCTATCCACAGGCACAACAGCACTGGGCTTCTCTGCTTTTCCACAGACCATACATCTCAAGGCAGTCATTCTCTTCAGAACCTCTTTCCGTAAAGGCAAACGTCCGGCTCCTTCTCCCACAAGGAAGGGGCCAGCCCTGAAAGCTCTTGCTGGTCTTCACGGTTCCCGTGCACCCTATCTACAGGCACAACAGCACTGGGCATCTGTGCTTTCCCAGAGACTCAGCATCTCACGGTGCTTGTTCTCGGCAGAGCCTCTTTCCGAAAAATCAAACGTCCGGCTCTTTCTCCCACAAGGAAGGGGCCAGCCCTGAAAGCTCTTGCTGGTCTTCAACGTCCCCGTGCAGCCTATCCACAGGCACAACAGCACTGGGCTTCTCTGGTTTCTCACAGTCGGTACATCTCACGGTGCTCGTTCTCAGCAGAGCCTTTTTCTGAAAAGGCAAACGTCCGGCTCCTTCTTCCATAAGGAAGGGGTAAGCCCTGAAAGCTCTTGCTGGTCTTCACCGTCCCCGTGCACCCTATCCACAGGCACAACAGCACTGGGCATCTGTGCTTTCCCAGAGACTCAGCATCTCACGGTGCTCGTTCTCGGCAGAGCCTTTTTCTGATAAGGCAAACGTCCGGCTCATTCTCCCACAAGGAAGGGGCCAGCCCTGAAACCTCTTGCTGGTCTTCAACGTCCCCGTGCAGCCTATCCACAGGCACAACAGCACTGGGCATCTGTGCTTTCCCAGAGACTCAGCATCTCACGGTGCTCGTTCTCGGCAGAGCCTTTTTCTGATAAGGCAAACGTCCGGCTCTTTCTCCCACAAGGAAGGGGCCAGCCCTGAAAGCTCTTGCTGGTCTTCAACGTCCCCGTGCAGCCTATCCACAGGCACAACAGCACTGGGCTTCTCTGCTTTTCCACAGACCATACATCTCAAGGCAATCATTCTCTTCAGAACCTCTTTCCGTAAAGGCAAATGTCCGGCTCCTTCTCCCAGAAGGAAGGGCCAGCCCTGAAAGCTCTTGCTGGTCTTCACCGTTCCCGTGCACCCTATCTACAGGCACAACAGCACTGGGCATCTGTGCTTTCCCATAGTCGGTACATCTCACGGCGCTTGTTCTCGGCAGAGCCTCTTTCCAAAAAGTAAACGTCCGGCTCTTTCTCCCACAAGGAAGGGGCGACCCCTGAAAGCTCTTGCTGCTCTACACCGTCCCCGTGCACCCTATCCACAGGCACAACAGAACTGTACTTCTCTGCTTTCCCAGAGTCGGTACATCTCACGGCAATGGTTCTCGGCAGAGACTCTTTCCAAAAAGGGAAACGTCCGGCTCTTTCTCCCACAAGGAAGGGGTAAGCCCTGAAAGCTCTTGCTGCTCTTCACCGTCCCCGTGCAGCCTATCCACAGGCACAACAGCACTGGGCATCTGTGCTTTCCCAGAGACTCAGCATCTCACGGTGATCGTTCTCGGCAGAGCCTATTTCCGAAAAATCAATCGTCTGGCTCTTTCTCACACAAGGAAGGGACCAGCCCTGAAAGCTCTTGCTGGTCTTCAGAGTCCCCGTGCAGCCTATCCACAGGCACAACAGCACTGGGCATCTGTGCTTTCCCAGAGACTCAGCATCTCACAGTGCTCGTTCTCGGCAGAATCTCTTTCCGAAAAATCAAAAGTCCGGCTCTTTCTCCCACAAGGAAGGGGCCAGCCCTGAAAGCTCTTGCTGCTCTACACCGTCCCCGTGCACCCTATCCACAGGCACAACAGAACTGTACTTCTCTGCTTTCCCAGAGTCGGTACATCTCACGGCAATGGTTCTCGGCAGTGACTCTTTCCAAAAAGGGAAACGTCCGGCTCTTTCTCCCACAAGGAAGGGGCCAGCCCTGAAAGCTCTTGCTGGTCTTCAACGTCCCCGTGCAGCCTCTCCACAGGCACAACAGCACTGGGCTTCTCTGCTTTCTCACAGTCGGTACATCTCACGGCGCTCGTTCTCGGCAGAGCCTTTTTCTGAAAAGGCAAACGTCTGGCTCCTTCTTCCATAAGGAAGGGGCGACCCCTGAAAGCTCTTGCTGGTCTTCACCGTCCCCGTGCACCCTATCCACAGGCACAACAGCACTGGGCATCTGTGCTTTCCCAGAGACTCAGCATCTCACGGTGCTTGTTCTCGGCAGAGCCTCTTTCCGAAAAATCAAACGTCCGGCTCTTTCTCCCACAAGGAAGGGGCCAGCCCTGAAAGCTCTTGCTGGTCTTCAGAGTCCCCGTGCAGCCTATCCACAGGCACAACAGCACTGGGCATCTGTGCTTTCCCAGAGACTCAGCATCTCACGGTGCTCGTTCTCGGCAGAGCCTATTTCCGAAAAATCAATCATCTGGCTCTTTCTCACACAAGGAAGGGGCCAGCCCTGAAAGCTCTTGCTGGTCTTCACAGTCCCCGTGCAGCCTATCCACAGGCACAACAGCACTGGGCAACTGTGCTTTCCCAGAGACTCAGCATCTCACGGTGCTCGTTCTCGGCAGAGCCTCTTTCCGAAAAATCAAAAGTCCGGCTCTTTCTCCCACAAGGAAGGGGCCAGCCCTGAAAGCTCTTGCTGCTCTACACCGTCCCCGTGCACCCTATCCACAGGCACAACAGCACTGGGCTTCTCTGCTTTCTCACAGTCGGTACATCTCACGGCGCTCGTTCTCAGCAGAGCCTTTTTCTGAAAAGGGAAACGTCCGGCTCCTTCTTCCATAAGGAAGGGGCGACCCCTGAAAGCTCTTGCTGGTCTTCACCGTTCCCGTACACCCTATCCACAGGCACAACAGCACTGGGCATCTGTGCTTTCCCAGAGACTCAGCATCTCACGGTGCTCGTTCTCGGCAGAGCCTATTTCCGAAAAAGCAAATGTCCGGCTCTTTCTCCCACAAGGAAGGGGCCAGCCCTGAAAGCTCTTGCTGCTCTTCACCGTCCCCGTGCAGCCTATCCACAGGCACAACAGCACTGGGCATCTGTGCTTTCCCAGAGACTCAGCATCTCACGGTGCTCGTTCTCGGCAGAGCCTATTTCCGAAAAAGCAAACGTCCGTCTCTTTCTCCCACAAGGAAGGGGCCAGCCCTGAAAGCTCTTGCTGGTCTTCACCGTTCCCTTGCAGCCTATCCACAGGCACAACAGCACTGGGCTTCTCTGCTTTCTCACAGTCGGTACATCTCACGGTGCTCGTTCTCAGCAGAGCCTTTTTCTGAAACGACAAACGTCCGGCTCCTTCTTCCATTTGGAAGGGGCGACCCCTGAAAGCTCTTGCTGGTCTTCACCGTTCCCGTGCACCCTATCCACAGGCACAACAGCACTGGGCATCTGTGCTTTCCCAGAGACTCAGCATCTCACGGTGCTCGTTCTCGGCAGAGCCTATTTCCGAAAAAGCAAATGTCCGGCTCTTTCTCCCACAAGGAAGGGGCCAGCCCTGAAAGCTCTTGCTGGTCTTCACAGTCCCCGTGCAGCCTATCCACAGGCACAACAGCACTGGGCATCTGTGCTTTCCCAGAGACTCAGCATCTCACGGTGCTTGTTCTCGGCAGAGCCTCTTTCCGAAAAATCAAAAGTCCAGCTCTTTCTCCCACAAGGAAGGGGCCAGCCCTGAAAGCTCTTGCTGGTCTACACCGTCCCCGTGCACCCTATCCACAGGCACAACAGAACTGTACTTCTCTGCTTTCCCAGAGTCGGTACATCTCACGGCAATGGTTCTTGGCAGAGACTCTTTCCAAAAAGGGAATCGTCCGGCTCTTTCTCCCACAAGGAAGGGGTAAGCCCTGAAAGCTCTTGCTGCTCTTCACCGTCCCCGTGCAGCCTATCCACAGGCACAACAGCACTGGGCATCTGTGCTTTCCCAGAGACTCAGCATCTCACGGTGATCGTTCTCGGCAGAGCCTATTTCCGAAAAAGCAAACGTCCGGCTCTTTCTCCCACAAGGAAGGGGCCAGCCCTGAAAGCTCTTGCTGGTCTTCACAGTCCCCGTGCAGCCTATCCACAGGCACAACAGCACTGGGCTTCTCTGCTTTCTCACAGTCGGTACATCTCACGGTGCTCGTTCTCAGCAGAGCCTTTTTCTGAAAAGGCAAACGTCTGGCTCCTTCTTCCATAAGGAAGGGGCGACCCCTGAAAGCTCTTGCTGGTCTTCACCGTCCCCGTGCACCCTATCCACAGGCACAACAGCACTGGGCATCTGTGCTTTCCCAGAGACTCAGCATCTCACGGTGCTCGTTCTCGGCAGAGCCTATTTCCGAAAAATCAAACGTCCGGCTCTTTCTCCCACAAGGAAGGGGCCAGCCCTGAAACCTCTTGCTGGTCTTCACAGTCCCCGTGCACCCTATCCACAGGCACAACAGCACTGGGCTTCTCTGCTTTTCCACAGACCATACATCTCAAGGCAGTCATTCTCTTCAGAACCTCTTTCCGTAAAGGCAAACGTCCGGCTCCTTCTCCCACAAGGAAGGGGCCAGCCCTGAAAGCTCTTGCTGGTCTTCACGGTTCCCGTGCACCCTATCTACAGGCACAACAGCACTGGGTATCTGTGCTTTCCCAGAGACTCAGCATCTCACGGTGCTTGTTCTCGGCAGAGCCTCTTTCCGAAAAATCAAACGTCCGGCTCTTTCTCCCACAAGGAAGGGGCCAGCCCTGAAAGCTCTTGCTGGTCTTCAACGTCCCCGTGCAGCCTATCCACAGGCACAACAGCACTGGGCTTCTCTGGTTTCTCACAGTCGGTACATCTCACGGTGCTCGTTCTCAGCAGAGCCTTTTTCTGAAAAGGCAAACGTCCGGCTCCTTCTTCCATAAGGAAGGGGTAAGCCCTGAAAGCTCTTGCTGGTCTTCACCGTCCCCGTGCACCCTATCCACAGGCACAACAGCACTGGGCATCTGTGCTTTCCCAGAGACTCAGCATCTCACGGTGCTCGTTCTCGGCAGAGCCTTTTTCTGATAAGGCAAACGTCCGGCTCATTCTCCCACAAGGAAGGGGCCAGCCCTGAAACCTCTTGCTGGTCTTCAACGTCCCCGTGCAGCCTATCCACAGGCACAACAGCACTGGGCATCTGTGCTTTCCCAGAGACTCAGCATCTCACGGTGCTCGTTCTCGGCAGAGCCTTTTTCTGATAAGGCAAACGTCCGGCTCTTTCTCCCACAAGGAAGGGGCCAGCCCTGAAAGCTCTTGCTGGTCTTCAACGTCCCCGTGCAGCCTATCCACAGGCACAACAGCACTGGGCTTCTCTGCTTTTCCACAGACCATACATCTCAAGGCAATCATTCTCTTCAGAACCTCTTTCCGTAAAGGCAAATGTCCGGCTCCTTCTCCCAGAAGGAAGGGCCAGCCCTGAAAGCTCTTGCTGGTCTTCACCGTTCCCGTGCACCCTATCTACAGGCACAACAGCACTGGGCATCTGTGCTTTCCCATAGTCGGTACATCTCACGGCGCTTGTTCTCGGCAGAGCCTCTTTCCAAAAAGTAAACGTCCGGCTCTTTCTCCCACAAGGAAGGGGCGACCCCTGAAAGCTCTTGCTGGTCTTCACAGTCCCCGTGCAGCCTATCCACAGGCACAACAGCACTGGGCTTCTCTGCTTTCTCACAGTCGGTACATCTCACGGCGCTCGTTCTCGGCAGAGCCTTTTTCTGAAAAGGCAAACGTCTGGCTCCTTCTTCCATAAGGAAGGGGCCAGCCCTGAAAGCTCTTGCTGGTCTTCACCGTTCCCGTGCACCCTATCCACAGGCACAACAACACTGGGCTTCTCTGCTTTTCCACAGACCATACATCTCAAGGCAGTCATTCTCTTCAGAACCTCTTTCCGTAAAGGCAAATGTCTGGCTCCTTCTCCACAAGGAAGGGGCCAGCCCTGAAACCTCTTGCTGCTCTTCACCGTTCCCGTGCACCCTATCTACAGGCACAACAGCACTGGGCATCTGTGCTTTCCCAGAGACTCAGCATCTCACGGTGCTCGTTCTCGGCAGATCCTATTTCCAAAAAGCAAACGTCCGGCTCTTTCTCCCACAAGGATCGAGCCAGCCCTGAAACCTCTTGCTGGTCTTCACAGTCCCCGTGCAGCCTATCCACAGGCACAACAGCACTGGGCATCTGTGCTTTCCCAGAGACTCAGCATCTCACGGTGCTTGATCTCGGCAGATCCTCTTTCCGAAAAATCAAACGTCCGGCTCTTTCTCCCACAAGGAAGGGGCCAGCCCTGAAAGCTCTTGCTGGTCTTCACAGTCCCCGTGCAGCCTAGCCACAGGCACAACAGCACTGGGCTTCTCTGCTTTCTCACAGTCGGTACATCTCACGGCGCTCGTTCTCGGCAGAGCCTTTTTCTGAAAAGGCAAACGTCTGGCTCCTTCTTCCATAAGGAAGGGGCGACCCCTGAAAGCTCTTGCTGGTCTTCACCGTTCCCATGCACCCTATCCACAGGCACAACAACACTGGGCTTCTCTGCTTTTCCACAGACCATACATCTCAAGGCAGTCATTTTCTTCAGAGCCTCTTTCCGTAAAGGGAAACGTCCGGCTCCTTCTCCCACAAGGAAGGGGCCAGCCCTGAAAGCTCTTGCTGGTCTTCACGGTTCCCGTGCACCCTATCTACAGGCACAACAGCACTGGGCATCTGTGCTTTCCCAGAGACTCAGCATCTCACGGTGCTTGTTCTCGGCAGAGCCTATTTCCAAAAATCAAACGTCCGGCTCTTTCTCCCACAAGGAAGGGGCCAGCCCTGAAAGCTCTTTCTGGTCTTCACAGTCCCCGTGCAGCCTATCCACAGGCACAACAACACTGGGCTTCTCTGCTTTTCCACAGACCATACATCTCAAGGCAGTCATTCTCTTCAGAACCTCTTTCCGTAAAGGCAAATGTCCGGCTCCTTCTCCCACAAGGAAGGGGCCAGCCCTGAAAGCTCTTGCTGGTCTTCACCATTCCCGTGCACCCTATCTACAGGCACAACAGCACTGGGCATCTGTGCTTTCCCAGAGACTCAGCATCTCACGGTGCTCATTCTCGGCAGAGCCTATTTCCGAAAAATCAAAAGTCCGGCTCTTTCTCCCACAAGGAAGGGGCCAGACCTGAAAGCTCTTGCTGGTCTTCACAGTCCCCGTGCAGCCTATCCACAGGCACAACAGCACTGGGCTTCTCTGCTTTCTCACAGTCGGTACATCTCACGGTGCTCGTTCTCGGCAGAGCCTATTTCTGAAAAAGCAAACGTCCGGCTCTTTCTCCCACAAGGAAGGGGCGACCCCTGAAAGCTCTTGCTGGTCTTCACCGTCCCCGTGCACCCTATCCACAGGCACAACAGAACTGGACTTCTCTGCTTTCCCATAGTCGGTACATCTCACGGCGCTGGTTCTCGGCAGAGACTCTTTCCAAAAAGGGAAACGTCCGGCTCTTTCTCCCACAAGGAAGGGGCCAGCCCTGAAAGCTCTTGCTGCTCTACACCGTCCCCGTGCAGCCTATCCACAGGCACAACAGCACTGGGCATCTGTGCTTTCCCAGAGTCTCAGCATCTCACGGTGCTCGTTCTCGGCAGAGCCTTTTTCTGATAAGGCAAACGTCCGGCTCTTTCTCCCACAAGGAAGGGGCCAGCCCTGAAAGCTCTTGCTGGTCTTCACAGTCCCCGTGCAGCCTATCCACAGGCACAACAGCACTGGGCTTCTCTGCTTTTCCACAGACCATACATCTCAAGGCAGTCATTCTCTTCAGAACCTCTTTCCGTAAAGGCAAATGTCCGGCTCTTTCTCCCACAAGGAAGGGGACAGCCCTGAAAGCTCTTGCTGCTCTTCACCGTTCCCGTGCACCCTATCCACAGGCACAACAGCACTGGGCATCTGTGCTTTCCCAGAGACTCAGCATCTCACGGTGCTCGTTCTCGGCAGAGCCTCTTTCCGAAAAATCAAACGTCCGGCTCTTTCTCCCACAAGGAAGGGGTAAGCCCTGAAAGCTCTTGCTGGTCTTCACCATCCCCGTGCACCCTATCCACAGGCACAACAGAACTGGACTTCTCTGCTTTCCCATAGTCGGTACATCTCGCGGCGCTCGTTCTCGGCAGAGCCTTTTTCCAAAAAGTAAACGTCCGGCTCTTTCTCCCACAAGGAAGGAGCCAGCCCTGAAACCTCTTGCTGCTCTACACCGTCCCCGTGCAGCCTATCCACAGGCACAACAGCACTGGGCACCTGTGCTTTCCCAGAGACTCAGCATCTCACGGTGCTCGTTGTCGGCAGAGCCTATTTCCGAAAAATCAAAAGTCCGGCTCTTTCTCCCACAAGGAAGGGGCCAGCCCTGAAAGCTCTTGCTGGTCTTCACAGTCCCCGTGCAGCCTATCCACAGGCACAACAGCACTGGGCTTCTCTGCTTTTCCACAGACCATACATCTCAAGGCAGTCATTCTCTTCAGAACCTCTTTCCGTAAAGGCAAATGTCCGGCTCCTTCTCCCACAAGGAAGGGGCCAGCCCTGAAAGCTCTTGCTGCTCTTCACCGTTCCCGTGCACCCTATCTACAGGCACAACAGCACTGGGCATCTGTGCTTTCCCAGAGACTCAGCATCTCACGGTGCTCGTTCTCGGCAGAGCCTATTTCCGAAAAATCAAAAGTCCGGCTCTTTCTCCCACAAGGAAGGGGCCAGCCCTGAAAGCTCTTGCTGGTCTTCACAGTCCCCGTGCAGCCTATCCACAGGCACAACAGCACTGGGCTTCTGTGCTTTCTCACAGTCGGTACATCTTACGGTGCTCGTTCTCAGCAGAGCCTTTTTCTGAAAAGGCAAACGTCCGGCTCCTTCTTCCATAAGGAAGGGGTAAGCCCTGAAAGCTCTTGCTGGTCTTCACCGTCCCCGTGCACCCTATCCACAGGCACAACAGAACTGGACTTCTCTGCTTTCCCATAGTCGGGACATCTCACGGCGCTCGTTCTCGGCAGAGCCTTTTTCCAAAAAGTAAACGTCCGGCTCTTTCTCCCACAAGGAAGGGGCCAGCCCTGAAAGCTCTTGCTGGTCTTCACCATCCCCGTGCAGCCTATCCACAGGCACAACAGCACTGGGCATCTGTGCTTTCCCAGAGACTCAGCATCTCACGGTGCTCGTTGTCGGCAGAGCCTATTTCCGAAAAATCAAAAGTCCGGCTCTTTCTCCCACAAGGAAGGGGCCAGACCTGAAAGCTCTTGCTGGTCTTCACAGTCCCCGTGCAGCCTATCCACAGGCACAACAGCACTGGGCTTCTCTGCTTTCTCACAGTCGGTACATCTCACGGTGCTCGTTCTCGGCAGAGCGTATTTCTGAAAAAGCAAACGTCCGGCTCTTTCTCCCACAAGGAAGGGGCGACCCCTGAAAGCTCTTGCTGGTCTTCACCGTCCCCGTGCACTCTATCCACAGGCACAACAGAACTGGACTTCTCTGCTTTCCCATAGTCGGTACATCTCACGGCGCTGGTTCTCGGCAGAGACTCTTTCCAAAAAGGGAAACCTCCGGCTCTTTCTCCCACAAAGAAGGGGCCAGCCCTGAAAGCTCTTGCTGCTCTACACCGTCCCCGTGCAGCCTATCCACAGGCACAACAGCACTGGGCATCTGTGCTTTCCCAGAGTCTCAGCATCTCACGGTGCTCGTTCTCGGCAGAGCCTTTTTCTGATAAGGCAAACGTCCGGCTCTTTCTCCCACAAGGAAGGGGCCAGCCCTGAAAGCTCTTGCTGGTCTTCACAGTCCCCGTGCAGCCTATCCACAGGCACAACAGCACTGGGCTTCTCTGCTTTTCCACAGACCATACATCTCAAGGCAGTCATTCTCTTCAGAACCTCTTTCCGTAAAGGCAAATGTCCGGCTCTTTCTCCCACAAGGAAGGGGACAGCCCTGAAATCTCTTGCTGCTCTTCACCGTTCCCGTGCACCCTATCCACAGGCACAACAGCACTGGGCATCTGTGCTTTCCCAGAGACTCAGCATCTCACGGTGCTCGTTCTCGGCAGAGCCTCTTTCCGAAAAATCAAACGTCCGGCTCTTTCTCCCACAAGGAAGGGGCCAGCCCTGAAAGCTCTTGCTGGTCTTCACAGTCCCCATGCAGCCTATCCACAGGCACAACAGCACTGGGCTTCTCTGCTTTTCCACAGACCATACATCTCAAGGCAGTCATTCTCTTCAGAACCTCTTTCCGTAAAGGCAAATGTCCGGCTCCTTCTCCCACAAGGAAGGGGCCAGCCCTGAAACCTCTTGCTGGTCTTCACCGTTCCCGTGCACCCTATCCACAGGCACAACAGAACTGGACTTCTCGGCTTTCCCATAGTCGGTACATCTCACGGCGCTGGTTCTCGGCAGAGCCTCTTTCCGAAAAGGGAAACGTCTGGCTATTTCTCCCACAAGGAAGGGGCCAGCCCTGAAACCTCTTGCTGGTCTTCAACGTCCCCGTGCACCCTATCCACAGGCACAACAGAACTGGGCATCTGTGCTTTCCCAGAGACTCAGCATCTCACGGTGCTCGTTCTTGGCAGAGCCTTTTTCTGATAAGGCAAACGTCCGGCTCTTTCTCCCACAAGGAAGGGGCTTGCCCTGAAAGCTCTTGCTGGTCTTCACAGTCCCCGTGCAGCCTATCCACAGGCACAACAGCACTGGGCTTCTCTGCTTTTCCACAGACCATACATCTGAAGGCAGTCATTCTCTTCAGAACCTCTTTCCGTAAAGGCAAATGTCCGGCTCCTTCTCCCACAAGGAAGGGGCCAGCACTGAAAGCTCTTGCTGCTCTACACCGTTCCCGTGCACCCTATCCACAGGCACAACAGCACTGGGCATCTGTGCTTTCCCAGAGACTCAGCATCTCACGGTGCTTGTTCTCGGCAGAGCCTCTTTCCGAAAAATCAAACGTCCGGCTCTTTCTCCCACAAGGAAGGGGCCAGCCCTGAAAGCTCTTGCTGGTCTTCACAGTCCCCGTGCAGCCTATCCACAGGCACAACAGCACTGGGCTTCTCTGCTTTTCCACAGACCATACATCTCAAGGCAGTCATTCTCTTCAGAACCTCTTTCCGTAAAGGCAAATGTCCGGCTCCTTCTCCCACAAGGAAGGGGCCAGCCCTGAAAGCTCTTGCTGGTCTTCACCGTTCCCGTGCACCCTATCCACAGGCACAACAGCACTGGGCATCTGTGCTTTCCCAGAGACTCAGCATCTCACGGTGCTTGTTCTCGGCAGAGCCTCTTTCCGAAAAATCAAACGTCCGGCTCTTTCTCCCACAAGGAAGGGGCCAGCCCTGAAAGCTCTTGCTGGTCTTCACAGTCCCCGTGCAGCCTATCCACAGGCACAACAGCACTGGGCTTCTCTGCTTTCTCACAGTCGGTACATCTCACGGTGCTCGTTCTCAGCAGAGCCTTTTTCTGAAAAGGCAAACGTCCGGCTCATTCTTCCATAAGGAAGGGGTAAGCCCTGAAAGCTCTTGCTGGTCTTCACCGTCCCCGTGCAGCCTATCCACAGGCACAACAGCACTGGGCATCTGTGCTTTCCCATAGTCGGTACATCTCACGGCGCTCGTTCTCGGCAGAGCCTTTTTCCAAAAAGTAAACGTCCGGCTCTTTCTCCCACAAGGAAGGAGCCAGCCCTGAAACCTCTTGCTGGTCTTCAACGTCCCCGTGCAGCCTATCCACAGGCACAACAGCACTGGGCATCTGTGCTTTCCCAGAGACTCAGCATCTCACGGTGATCGTTCTCGGCAGAGCCTTTTTCTGATAAGGCAAACGTCCGGCTCTTTCTCCCACAAGGAAGGGGCCAGCCCTGAAAGCTCTTGCTGGTCTTCAACGTCCCCGTGCAGCCTATCCACAGGCACAACAGCACTGGGCTTCTCTGCTTTTCCACAGACCATACATCTCAAGGCAATCATTCTCTTCAGAACCTCTTTCCGTAAAGGCAAATGTCCGGCTCCTTCTCCCAGAAGGAAGGGCCAGCCCTGAAAGCTCTTGCTGGTCTTCACCGTTCCCGTGCACCCTATCTACAGGCACAACAGCACTGGGCATCTGTGCTTTCCCATAGTCGGTACATCTCACGGCGCTTGTTCTCGGCAGAGCCTCTTTCCAAAAAGTAAACGTCCGGCTCTTTCTCCCACAAGGAAGGGGCGACCCCTGAAAGCTCTTGCTGGTCTTCACAGTCCCCGTGCAGCCTATCCACAGGCACAACAGCACTGGGCTTCTCTGCTTTCTCACAGTCGGTACATCTCACGGCGCTCGTTCTCGGCAGAGCCTTTTTCTGAAAAGGCAAACGTCTGGCTCCTTCTTCCATAAGGAAGGGGCCAGCCCTGAAAGCTCTTGCTGGTCTTCACCGTTCCCGTGCACCCTATCCACAGGCACAACAACACTGGGCTTCTCTGCTTTTCCACAGACCATACATCTCAAGGCAGTCATTCTCTTCAGAACCTCTTTCCGTAAAGGCAAATGTCTGGCTCCTTCTCCACAAGGAAGGGGCCAGCCCTGAAACCTCTTGCTGCTCTTCACCGTTCCCGTGCACACTATCTACAGGCACAACAGCACTGGGCATCTGTGCTTTCCCAGAGACTCAGCATCTCACGGTGCTCGTTCTCGGCAGATCCTATTTCCAAAAAGCAAACGTCCGGCTCTTTCTCCCACAAGGATCGAGCCAGCCCTGAAACCTCTTGCTGGTCTTCACAGTCCCCGTGCAGCCTATCCACAGGCACAACAGCACTGGGCATCTGTGCTTTCCCAGAGACTCAGCATCTCACGGTGCTTGATCTCGGCAGATCCTCTTTCCGAAAAATCAAACGTCCGGCTCTTTCTCCCACAAGGAAGGGGCCAGCCCTGAAAGCTCTTGCTGGTCTTCACAGTCCCCGTGCAGCCTAGCCACAGGCACAACAGCACTGGGCTTCTCTGCTTTCTCACAGTCGGTACATCTCACGGCGCTCGTTCTCGGCAGAGCCTTTTTCTGAAAAGGCAAACGTCTGGCTCCTTCTTCCATAAGGAAGGGGCGACCCCTGAAAGCTCTTGCTGGTCTTCACCGTTCCCATGCACCCTATCCACAGGCACAACAACACTGGGCTTCTCTGCTTTTCCACAGACCATACATCTCAAGGCAGTCATTCTCTTCAGAGCCTCTTTCCGTAAAGGGAAACGTCCGGCTCCTTCTCCCACAAGGAAGGGGCCAGCCCTGAAAGCTCTTGCTGGTCTTCACGGTTCCCGTGCACCCTATCTACAGGCACAACAGCACTGGGCATCTGTGCTTTCCCAGAGACTCAGCATCTCACGGTGCTTGTTCTCGGCAGAGCCTATTTCCAAAAATCAAACGTCCGGCTCTTTCTCCCACAAGGAAGGGGCCAGCCCTGAAAGCTCTTTCTGGTCTTCACAGTCCCCGTGCAGCCTATCCACAGGCACAACAACACTGGGCTTCTCTGCTTTTCCACAGACCATACATCTCAAGGCAGTCATTCTCTTCAGAACCTCTTTCCGTAAAGGCAAATGTCCGGCTCCTTCTCCCACAAGGAAGGGGCCAGCCCTGAAAGCTCTTGCTGGTCTTCACCATTCCCGTGCACCCTATCTACAGGCACAACAGCACTGGGCATCTGTGCTTTCCCAGAGACTCAGCATCTCACGGTGCTCATTCTCGGCAGAGCCTATTTCCGAAAAATCAAAAGTCCGGCTCTTTCTCCCACAAGGAAGGGGCCAGACCTGAAAGCTCTTGCTGGTCTTCACAGTCCCCGTGCAGCCTATCCACAGGCACAACAGCACTGGGCTTCTCTGCTTTCTCACAGTCGGTACATCTCACGGTGCTCGTTCTCGGCAGAGCCTATTTCTGAAAAAGCAAACGTCCGGCTCTTTCTCCCACAAGGAAGGGGCGACCCCTGAAAGCTCTTGCTGGTCTTCACCGTCCCCGTGCACCCTATCCACAGGCACAACAGAACTGGACTTCTCTGCTTTCCCATAGTCGGTACATCTCACGGCGCTGGTTCTCGGCAGAGACTCTTTCCAAAAAGGGAAACGTCCGGCTCTTTCTCCCACAAGGAAGGGGCCAGCCCTGAAAGCTCTTGCTGCTCTACACCGTCCCCGTGCAGCCTATCCACAGGCACAACAGCACTGGGCATCTGTGCTTTCCCAGAGTCTCAGCATCTCACGGTGCTCGTTCTCGGCAGAGCCTTTTTCTGATAAGGCAAACGTCCGGCTCTTTCTCCCACAAGGAAGGGGCCAGCCCTGAAAGCTCTTGCTGGTCTTCACAGTCCCCGTGCAGCCTATCCACAGGCACAACAGCACTGGGCTTCTCTGCTTTTCCACAGACCATACATCTCAAGGCAGTCATTCTCTTCAGAACCTCTTTCCGTAAAGGCAAATGTCCGGCTCTTTCTCCCACAAGGAAGGGGACAGCCCTGAAAGCTCTTGCTGCTCTTCACCGTTCCCGTGCACCCTATCCACAGGCACAACAGCACTGGGCATCTGTGCTTTCCCAGAGACTCAGCATCTCACGGTGCTCGTTCTCGGCAGAGCCTCTTTCCGAAAAATCAAACGTCCGGCTCTTTCTCCCACAAGGAAGGGGTAAGCCCTGAAAGCTCTTGCTGGTCTTCACCATCCCCGTGCACCCTATCCACAGGCACAACAGAACTGGACTTCTCTGCTTTCCCATAGTCGGTACATCTCGCGGCGCTCGTTCTCGGCAGAGCCTTTTTCCAAAAAGTAAACGTCCGGCTCTTTCTCCCACAAGGAAGGAGCCAGCCCTGAAACCTCTTGCTGCTCTACACCGTCCCCGTGCAGCCTATCCACAGGCACAACAGCACTGGGCACCTGTGCTTTCCCAGAGACTCAGCATCTCACGGTGCTCGTTGTCGGCAGAGCCTATTTCCGAAAAATCAAAAGTCCGGCTCTTTCTCCCACAAGGAAGGGGCCAGCCCTGAAAGCTCTTGCTGGTCTTCACAGTCCCCGTGCAGCCTATCCACAGGCACAACAGCACTGGGCTTCTCTGCTTTTCCACAGACCATACATCTCAAGGCAGTCATTCTCTTCAGAACCTCTTTCCGTAAAGGCAAATGTCCGGCTCCTTCTCCCACAAGGAAGGGGCCAGCCCTGAAAGCTCTTGCTGCTCTTCACCGTTCCCGTGCACCCTATCTACAGGCACAACAGCACTGGGCATCTGTGCTTTCCCAGAGACTCAGCATCTCACGGTGCTCGTTCTCGGCAGAGCCTATTTCCGAAAAATCAAAAGTCCGGCTCTTTCTCCCACAAGGAAGGGGCCAGCCCTGAAAGCTCTTGCTGGTCTTCACAGTCCCCGTGCAGCCTATCCACAGGCACAACAGCACTGGGCTTCTCTGCTTTCTCACAGTCGGTACATCTTACGGTGCTCGTTCTCAGCAGAGCCTTTTTCTGAAAAGGCAAACGTCCGGCTCCTTCTTCCATAAGGAAGGGGTAAGCCCTGAAAGCTCTTGCTGGTCTTCACCGTCCCCGTGCACCCTATCCACAGGCACAACAGAACTGGACTTCTCTGCTTTCCCATAGTCGGGACATCTCACGGCGCTCGTTCTCGGCAGAGCCTTTTTCCAAAAAGTAAACGTCCGGCTCTTTCTCCCACAAGGAAGGGGCCAGCCCTGAAAGCTCTTGCTGGTCTTCACCATCCCCGTGCAGCCTATCCACAGGCACAACAGCACTGGGCATCTGTGCTTTCCCAGAGACTCAGCATCTCACGGTGCTCGTTGTCGGCAGAGCCTATTTCCGAAAAATCAAAAGTCCGGCTCTTTCTCCCACAAGGAAGGGGCCAGACCTGAAAGCTCTTGCTGGTCTTCACAGTCCCCGTGCAGCCTATCCACAGGCACAACAGCACTGGGCTTCTCTGCTTTCTCACAGTCGGTACATCTCACGGTGCTCGTTCTCGGCAGAGCGTATTTCTGAAAAAGCAAACGTCCGGCTCTTTCTCCCACAAGGAAGGGGCGACCCCTGAAAGCTCTTGCTGGTCTTCACCGTCCCCGTGCACTCTATCCACAGGCACAACAGAACTGGACTTCTCTGCTTTCCCATAGTCGGTACATCTCACGGCGCTGGTTCTCGGCAGAGACTCTTTCCAAAAAGGGAAACCTCCGGCTCTTTCTCCCACAAAGAAGGGGCCAGCCCTGAAAGCTCTTGCTGCTCTACACCGTCCCCGTGCAGCCTATCCACAGGCACAACAGCACTGGGCATCTGTGCTTTCCCAGAGTCTCAGCATCTCACGGTGCTCGTTCTCGGCAGAGCCTTTTTCTGATAAGGCAAACGTCCGGCTCTTTCTCCCACAAGGAAGGGGCCAGCCCTGAAAGCTCTTGCTGGTCTTCACAGTCCCCGTGCAGCCTATCCACAGGCACAACAGCACTGGGCTTCTCTGCTTTTCCACATACCATACATCTCAAGGCAGTCATTCTCTTCAGAACCTCTTTCCGTAAAGGCAAATGTCCGGCTCTTTCTCCCACAAGGAAGGGGACAGCCCTGAAAGCTCTTGCTGCTCTTCACCGTTCCCGTGCACCCTATCCACAGGCACAACAGCACTGGGCATCTGTGCTTTCCCAGAGACTCAGCATCTCACGGTGCTCGTTCTCGGCAGAGCCTCTTTCCGAAAAATCAAACGTCCGGCTCTTTCTCCCACAAGGAAGGGGCCAGCCCTGAAAGCTCTTGCTGGTCTTCACAGTCCCCATGCAGCCTATCCACAGGCACAACAGCACTGGGCTTCTCTGCTTTTCCACAGACCATACATCTCAAGGCAGTCATTCTCTTCAGAACCTCTTTCCGTAAAGGCAAATGTCCGGCTCCTTCTCCCACAAGGAAGGGGCCAGCCCTGAAACCTCTTGCTGGTCTTCACCGTTCCCGTGCACCCTATCCACAGGCACAACAGAACTGGACTTCTCGGCTTTCCCATAGTCGGTACATCTCACGGCGCTGGTTCTCGGCAGAGCCTCTTTCCGAAAAGGGAAACGTCTGGCTATTTCTCCCACAAGGAAGGGGCCAGCCCTGAAACTCTTGCTGGTCTTCAACGTCCCCGTGCACCCTATCCACAGGCACAACAGAACTGGGCATCTGTGCTTTCCCAGAGACTCAGCATCTCACGGTGCTCGTTCTTGGCAGAGCCTTTTTCTGATAAGGCAAACGTCCGGCTCTTTCTCCCACAAGGAAGGGGCTTGCCCTGAAAGCTCTTGCTGGTCTTCACAGTCCCCGTGCAGCCTATCCACAGGCACAACAGCACTGGGCTTCTCTGCTTTTCCACAGACCATACATCTGAAGGCAGTCATTCTCTTCAGAACCTCTTTCCGTAAAGGCAAATGTCCGGCTCCTTCTCCCACAAGGAAGGGGCCAGCACTGAAAGCTCTTGCTGCTCTACACCGTTCCCGTGCACCCTATCCACAGGCACAACAGCACTGGGCATCTGTGCTTTCCCAGAGACTCAGCATCTCACGGTGCTTGTTCTCGGCAGAGCCTCTTTCCGAAAAATCAAACGTCCGGCTCTTTCTCCCACAAGGAAGGGGCCAGCCCTGAAAGCTCTTGCTGGTCTTCACAGTCCCCGTGCAGCCTATCCACAGGCACAACAGCACTGGGCTTCTCTGCTTTTCCACAGACCATACATCTCAAGGCAGTCATTCTCTTCAGAACCTCTTTCCGTAAAGGCAAATGTCCGGCTCCTTCTCCCACAAGGAAGGGGCCAGCCCTGAAAGCTCTTGCTGGTCTTCACCGTTCCCGTGCACCCTATCCACAGGCACAACAGCACTGGGCATCTGTGCTTTCCCAGAGACTCAGCATCTCACGGTGCTTGTTCTCGGCAGAGCCTCTTTCCGAAAAATCAAACGTCCGGCTCTTTCTCCCACAAGGAAGGGGCCAGCCCTGAAAGCTCTTGCTGGTCTTCACAGTCCCCGTGCAGCCTATCCACAGGCACAACAGCACTGGGCTTCTCTGCTTTCTCACAGTCGGTACATCTCACGGTGCTCGTTCTCAGCAGAGCCTTTTTCTGAAAAGGCAAACGTCCGGCTCCTTCTTCCATAAGGAAGGGGTAAGCCCTGAAAGCTCTTGCTGGTCTTCACCGTCCCCGTGCAGCCTATCCACAGGCACAACAGCACTGGGCATCTGTGCTTTCCCATAGTCGGTACATCTCACGGCGCTCGTTCTCGGCAGAGCCTTTTTCCAAAAAGTAAACGTCCGGCTCTTTCTCCCACAAGGAAGGAGCCAGCCCTGAAACCTCTTGCTGGTCTTCAACGTCCCCGTGCAGCCTATCCACAGGCACAACAGCACTGGGCATCTGTGCTTTCCCAGAGACTCAGCATCTCACGGTGATCGTTCTCGGCAGAGCCTT
>NW_027439482.1:0-5000 GCF_964188355.1 Buteo buteo
CCTAACCCTAGCCGTAACCCTAACCCTAACCCTAACCCTAGCCCTAACCCTAACCCTAACCCTAACCCTAACGTTAGCCCTAACCCTAACCCCTAACCCCTAACCGTAACGCTAACCCTAAGCCTAACCCCTAAACCCTAACCCCTAACCCTAACCATAACCCTAAACCCTAACCCTAACCCTAAACCTAACCCTAGCCCTAACCCTAGCCCTAAGTCGTACCATAACCCTAATCCTAACCCTAACCCAACCTTAATCCTAAAACTAACCTTAGCCCTTAAAACTAACCTAATAGAAACCCTAACCCTAACTCCTAACCCTAAGCCTAACCTAACCCTAACCCTAACCCTAACCCTAGCCCTAACCCTAGCCCTAAGTCGTACCCTAACCCTAATCCTAACCCTAACCCAACCTTAACCCTAAAACTAACCTTAGCCCTTAAAACTAACCTAATAGAAACCCTAACCCTAACTCCTAACCCTAAGCCTAACCTAACCCTAACCCTAACCCTAGCCGTAACCCTAACCCTAACCCTAACCCTAGCCCTAACCCTAACCCTAACCTTAGCCCTAACCCTAACCCCTAACCCCTAACCGTAACGCTAACCCTAAGCCTAACCCCTAACCCCTAACCCCTAACCCTAACCATAATCCTAAACCCTAACCCTAACCCTAACCCTAACCCTAGCCCTAACCCTAGCCCTAAGTCGTACCCTAACCCTAATCCTAACCCTAACGCAACCTTAACCCTAAAACTAACCTTAGCCCTTAAAACTAACCTAATAGAAACCCTAACCCTAACTCCTAACCCTAAGCCTAACCTAACCCTAACCCTAACCCTAGCCGTAACCCTAACCCTAACCCTAACCCTAGCCCTAACCCTAACCCTAACCCTAACCCTAACCTTAGCCCTAACCCTAACCCCTAACCCCTAACCGTAACGCTAACCCTAAGCCTAACCCCTAACCCCTAACCCCTAACCCTAACCCTAACCCTAAACCCTAACCCTAACCCTAACCCTAACCCTAGCCCTAACCCTAGCCCTAAGTCGTACCCTAACCCTAATCCTAACCCTAACCCAACTTTAACCCTAAAACTAACCTTAGCCCTTAAAACTAACCTAATAGAAACCCTAACCCTAACTCCTAACCCTAAGCCTAACCTAACCCTAACCCTAACCCTAGCCGTAACCCTAACCCTAACCCTAACCCTAGCCCTAACCCTAACCCTAACCCTAACCCTAACCTTAGCCCTAACCCTAACCCCTAACCCCTAACCGTAACGCTAACCCTAAGCCTAACCCCTAACCCCTAACCCCTAACCCTAACCCTAACCCTAAACCCTAACCCTAACCCTAACCCTAACCCTAGCCCTAACCCTAGCCCTAAGTCGTACCCTAACCCTAATCCTAACCCTAACCCAACCTTAACCCTAAAACTAACCTTAGCCCTTAAAACTAACCTAATAGAAACCCTAACCCTAACTCCTAACCCTAAGCCTAACCTAACCCTAACCCTAACCCTAGCCGTAACCCTAACCCTAACCCTAACCCTAGCCCTAACCCTAACCCTAACCCTAACCCTAACCTTAGCCCTAACCCTAACCCCTAACCCCTAACCGTAACGCTAACCCTAAGCCTAACCCCTAACCCCTAACCCCTAACCCTAACCCTAACCCTAAACCCTAACCCTAACCCTAACCCTAACCCTAGCCCTAACCCTAGCCCTAAGTCGTACCCTAACCCTAATCCTAACCCTAACGCAACCTTAACCCTATAGCTAAACTTAGCCCTTAAAACTAACCTAATAGAAACCCTAAACCTAACTCCTAACCCTAAGCCTAACCTAACCCTAACCCTAACCCTAGCCGTAACCCTAACCCTAACCCTAACCCTAGCCCTAACCCTAACCCTAACCCTAACCCTAACCTTAGCCCTAACCCTAACCCCTAACCCCTAACCGTAACGCTAACCCTAAGCCTAACCCCTAACCCCTAACCCCTAACCCTATCCCTAACCCTAAACCCTAACCCTAACCCTAACCCTAACCCTAGCCCTAACCCTAGCCCTAAGTCGTACCCTAACCCTAATCCTAACCCGAACCCAACCTTAACCCTAAAACTAACCTTAGCCCTTAAAACTAACCTAATAGAAACCCTAAACCTAAATCCTAACCCTAAGCCTAACCTAACCCTAACCCTAACCCTAGCCGTAACCCTAACCCTAACCCTAACCCTAGCCGTAACCCTAACCCTAGCCCTAACCCTAACCCTAACCCTAACCCTAACCTTAGCCCTAACCCTAACCCCTAACCCCTAACCGTAACGCTAACCCTAAGCCTAACCCCTAACCCCTAACCCCTAACCCTAACCCTAACCCTAAACCCTAACCCTAACCCTAACCCTAACCCTAGCCCTAACCCTAGCCCTAAGTCGTACCCTAACCCTAATCCTAACCCTAACCCAACCTTAACCCTAAAACTAACCTTAGCCCTTAAAACTAACCTAATAGAAACCCTAACCCTAACTCCTAACCCTAAGCCTAACCTAACCCTAACCCTAACCCTAGCCGTAACCCTAACCCTAACCCTAACCCTAGCCCTAACCCTAACCCTAACCCTAACCCTAACCTTAGCCCTAACCCTAACCCCTAACCCCTAACCGTAACGCTAACCCTAAGCCTAACCCCTAACCCCTAACCCCTAACCCTAACCCTAACCCTAAACCCTAACCCTAACCCTAACCCTAACCCTAGCCCTAACCCTAGCCCTAAGTCGTACCCTAACCCTAATCCTAACCCTAACGCAACCTTAACCCTATAGCTAACCTTAGCCCTTAAAACTAACCTAATAGAAACCCTAACCCTAACTCCTAACCCTAAGCCTAACCTAACCCTAACCCTAACCCTAGCCGTAACCCTAACCCTAACCCTAACCCTAGCCCTAACCCTAACCCTAACCCTAACCTTAGCCCTAACCCTAACCCCTAACCCCTAACCGTAACGCTAACCCTAAGCCTAACCCCTAACACCTAACCCCTAACCCTAACCCTAACCCTAAACCCTAACCCTAACCCTAAACCAAATCCTAGCCCTAACCCTAAACCCTAACCCTAACCCTAACCCTAACCCTAGCCCTAACCCTAGCCCTAAGTCGTACCCTAACCCTAATCCTAACCCTAACCCAACCTTAACCCTAAAACTAACCTTAGCCCTTTAAACTAACCTAATAGAAACCCTAAACCTAACTCCTAACCCTAAGCCTAACCTAACCCTAACCCTAACCCTAGCCGTAACCCTAACCCTAACCCTAACCCTAGCCCTAACCCTAACCCTAACCCTAACCCTAACCTTAGCCCTAACCCTAACCCCTAACCCCTAACCGTAACGCTAACCCTAAGCCTAACCCCTAACCCCTAACCCCTAACCCTAACCCTAACCCTAAACCCTAACCCTAACCCTAACCCTAACCCTAGCCCTAACCCTAGCCCTAAGTCGTACCCTAACCCTAATCCTAACCCTAACCCAACCTTAACCCTAAAACTAACCTTAGCCCTTAAAACTAACCTAATAGAAACCCTAACCCTAACTCCTAACCCTAAGCCTAACCTAACCCTAACCCTAACCCTAGCCGTAACCCTAACCCTAACCCTAACCCTAGCCCTAACCCTAACCCTAACCCTAACCCTAACCTTAGCCCTAACCCTAACCCCTAACCCCTAACCGTAACGCTAACCCTAAGCCTAACCCCTAACCCCTAACCCCTAACCCTAACCCTAACCCTAAACCCTAACCCTAACCCTAACCCTAACCCTAGCCCTAACCCTAGCCCTAAGTCGTACCCTAACCCTAATCCTAACCCTAACCCAACCTTAACCCTAAAACTAACCTTAGCCCTTAAAACTAACCTAATAGAAACCCTAACCCTAACTCCTAACCCTAAGCCTAACCTAACCCTAACCCTAACCCTAGCCGTAACCCTAACCCTAACCCTAACCCTAACCCTAACCCTAACCTTAGCCCTAACCCTAACCCCTAACCCCTAACCGTAACGCTAACCCTAAGCCTAACCCCTAACCCCTAACACCTAACCCTAACCCTAACCCTAAACCCTAACCCTAACCCTAACCCTAACCCTAGCCCTAACCCTAGCCCTAAGTCGTACCCTAACCCTAATCCTAACCCTAACGCAACCTTAACCCTATAGCTAACCTTAGCCCTTAAAACTAACCTAATAGAAACCCTAACCCTAACTCCTAACCCTAAGCCTAACCTAACCCTAACCCTAACCCTAGCCGTAACCCTAACCCTAACCCTAACCCTAGCCCTAACCCTAACCCTAACCCTAACCCTAACCTTAGCCCTAACCCTAACCCCTAACCCCTAACCGTAACGCTAACCCTAAGCCTAACCCCTAACCCCTAACCCCTAACCCTAACCCTAACCCTAAACCCTAACCCTAACCCTAACCCTAACCCTAGCCCTAACCCTAGTCCTAAGTCGTACCATAACCCTAATCCTAACCCTAACCCAACCTTAACCCTAAAACTAACCTTAGCCCTTAAAACTAACCTAATAGAAACCCTAACCCTAACTCCTAACCCTAAGCCTAACCTAACCCTAACCCTAACCCTAGCCGTAACCCTAACCCTAACCCTAACCCTAGCCCTAACCCTAACCCTAACCCTAACCCTAACCTTAGCCCTAACCCTAAACTCTAACCCCTAACCGTAACGCTAACCCTAAGCCTAACCCCTAACCCCTAACCCCTAACCCTAACCCTAACCCTAAACCCTAACCCTAACCCTAACCCTAACCCTAGCCCTAACCCTAGCCCTAAGTCGTACCCTAACCCTAATCCTAACCCTAACGCAACCTTAACCCTATAGCTAACCTTAGCCCTTAAAACTAACCTAATAGAAACCCTAACCCTAACTCCTAACCCTAAGCCTAACCTAACCCTAACCCTAACCCTAGCCGTAACCCTAACCCTAACCCTAACCCTA
>NW_027439482.1:20000-62279 GCF_964188355.1 Buteo buteo
ACCTAATAGAAACCCTAACCCTAACTCCTAACCCTAAGCCTAACCTAACCCTAACCCTAACCCTAGCCGTAACCCTAACCCTAACCCTAACCCTAGCCCTAACCCTAACCCTAACCCTAACCCTAACCTTAGCCCTAACCCTAACCCCTAACCCCTAACCGTAACGCTAACCCTAAGCCTAACCCCTAACCCCTAACCCCTAACCCTAACCCTAACCCTAAACCCTAACCCTAACCCTAACCCTAACCCTAGCCCTAACCCTAGCCCTAAGTCGTACCCTAACCCTAATCCTAACCCGAACCCAACCTTAACCCTAAAACTAACCTTAGCCCTTAAAACTAACCTAATAGAAACCCTAACCCTAACTCCTAACCCTAAGCCTAACCTAACCCTAACCCTAACCCTAGCCGTAACCCTAACCCTAACCCTAACCCTAGCCCTAACCCTAACCCTAACCCTAACCCTAACCCTAACCTTAGCCCTAACCCTAACCCCTAACCCCTAACCGTAACGCTAACCCTAAGCCTAACCCCTAACCCCTAACCCCTAACCCTAACCCTAACCCTAAACCCTAACCCTAACCCTAACCCTAACCCTAGCCCTAACCCTAGCCCTAAGTCGTACCCTAACCCTAATCCTAACCCTAACGCAACCTTAACCCTATAGCTAACCTTAGCCCTTAAAACTAACCTAATAGAAACCCTAACCCTAACTCCTAACCCTAAGCCTAACCTAACCCTAACCCTAACCCTAGCCGTAACCCTAACCCTAACCCTAACCCTAGCCCTAACCCTAACCCTAACCCTAACCCTAACCTTAGCCCTAACCCTAACCCCTAACCCCTAACCGTAACGCTAACCCTAAGCCTAACCCCTAACCCCTAACCCCTAACCCTAACCCTAACCCTAAACCCTAACCCTAACCCTAACCCTAACCCTAGCCCTAACCCTAGCCCTAAGTCGTACCCTAACCCTAATCCTAACCCTAACGCAACCTTAACCCTATAGCTAACCTTAGCCCTTAAAACTAACCTAATAGAAACCCTAACCCTAACTCCTAACCCTAAGCCTAACCTAACCCTAACCCTAACCCTAGCCGTAACCCTAACCCTAACCCTAACCCTAGCCCTAACCCTAACCCTAACCCTAACCCTAACCTTAGCCCTAACCCTAACCCCTAACCCCTAACCGTAACGCTAACCCTAAGCCTAACCCCTAACCCCTAACCCCTAACCCTAACCCTAACCCTAAACCCTAACCCTAACCATAACCCTAACCCTAGCCCTAACCCTAGCCCTAAGTCGTACCCTAACCCTAATCCTAACCCGAACCCAACCTTAACCCTAAAACTAACCTTAGCCCTTAAAACTAACCTAATAGAAACCCTAACCCTAACTCCTAACCCTAAGCCTAACCTAACCCTAACCCTAACCCTAGCCGTAACCCTAACCCTAACCCTAACCCTAGCCCTAACCCTAACCCTAACCCTAACCCTAACCTTAGCCCTAACCCTAACCCCTAACCCCTAACCGTAACGCTAACCCTAAGCCTAACCCCTAACCCCTAACCCCTAACCCTACCCCTAACCCTAAACCCTAACCCTAACCCTAACCCTAACCCTAGCCCTAACCCTAGCCCTAAGTCGTACCCTAACCCTAATCCTAACCCTAACGCAACCTTAACCCTATAGCTAACCTTAGCCCTTAAAACTAACCTAATAGAAACCCTAACCCTAACTCCTAACCCTAAGCCTAACCTAACCCTAACCCTAACCCTAGCCGTAACCCTAACCCTAACCCTAACCCTAGCCCTAACCCTAACCCTAACCCTAACCCTAACCTTAGCCCTAACCCTAACCCCTAACCCCTAACCGTAACGCTAACCCTAAGCCTAACCCCTAACCCCTAACCCCTAACCCTAACCCTAACCCTAAACCCTAACCCTAACCCTAACCCTAACCCTAGCCCTAACCCTAGCCCTAAGTCGTACCCTAACCCTAATCCTAACCTGAACCCAACCTTAACCCTAAAACTAACCTTAGCCCTTAAAACTAACCTAATAGAAACCCTAACCCTAACTCCTAACCCTAAGCCTAACCTAACCCTAACCCTAACCCTAGCCGTAACCCTAACCCTAACCCTAACCCTAACCCTAACCCTAACCCTAACCTTAGCCCTAACCCTAACCCCTAACCCCTAACCGTAACGCTAACCCTAAGCCTAACCCCTAACCCCTAACCCCTAACCCTAACCCTAACCCTAAACCCTAACCCTAACCCTAACCCTAACCCTAGCCCTAACCCTAGCCCTAAGTCGTACCCTAACCCTAATCCTAACCCTAACGCAACCTTAACCCTATAGCTAACCTTAGCCCTTAAAACTAACCTAATAGAAACCCTAACCCTAACTCCTAACCCTAAGCCTAACCTAACCCTAACCCTAACCCTAGCCGTAACCCTAACCCTAACCCTAACCCTAACCCTAACCCTAACCCTAACCTTAGCCCTAACCCTAACCCCTAACCCCTAACCGTAACGCTAACCCTAAGCCTAACCCCTAACCCCTAACCCCTAACCCTAACCCTAACCCTAAACCCTAACCCTAACCCTAACCCTAACCCTAGCCCTAACCCTAGCCCTAAGTCGTACCCTAACCCTAATCCTAACCCTAACCCAACCTTAACCCTAAAACTAACCTTAGCCCTTAAAACTAACCTAATAGAAACCCTAACCCTAACTCCTAACCCTAAGCCTAACCTAACCCTAACCCTAACCCTAGCCGTAACCCTAACCCTAACCCTAACCCTAGCCCTAACCCTAACCCTAACCCTAACCCTAACCTTAGCCCTAACCCTAACCCCTAACCCCTAACCGTAACGCTAACCCTAAGCCTAACCCCTAACCCCTAACCCCTAACCCTAACCCTAACCCTAAACCCTAACCCTAACCCTAACCCTAACCCTAGCCCTAACCCTAGCCCTAAGTCGTACCCTAACCCTAATCCTAACCCTAACCCAACCTTAACCCTATAGCTAACCTTAGCCCTTAAAACTAACCTAATAGAAACCCTAACCCTAACTCCTAACCCTAAGCCTAACCTAACCCTAACCCTAACCCTAGCCGTAACCCTAACCCTAACCCTAACCCTAGCCCTAACCCTAACCCTAACCCTAACCCTAACCTTAGCCCTAACCCTAACCCCTAACCCCTAACCGTAACGCTAACCCTAAGCCTAACCCCTAACCCCTAACCCCTAACCCTAACCCTAACCCTAAACCCTAACCCTAACCCTAACCCTAACCCTAGCACTAACCCTAGCCCTAAGTCGTACCCTAACCCTAATCCTAACCCGAACCCAACCTTAACCCTAAAACTAACCTTAGCCCTTAAAACTAACCTAATAGAAACCCTAACCCTAACTCCTAACCCTAAGCCTAACCTAACCCTAACCCTAACCCTAGCCGTAACCCTAACCCTAACCCTAACCCTAGCCCTAACCCTAACCCTAACCCTAACCCTAACCTTAGCCCTAACCCTAACCCCTAACCCCTAACCGTAACGCTAACCCTAAGCCTAACCCCTAACCCCTAACCCCTAACCCTAACCCTAACCCTAAACCCTAACCCTAACCCTAACCCTAACCCTAGCCCTAACCCTAGCCCTAAGTCGTACCCTAACCCTAATCCTAACCCGAACCCAACCTTAACCCTAAAACTAACCTTAGCCCTTAAAACTAACCTAATAGAAACCCTAACCCTAACTCCTAACCCTAAGCCTAACCTAACCCTAACCCTAACCCTAGCCGTAACCCTAACCCTAACCCTAACCCTAGCCCTAACCCTAACCCTAACCCTAACCCTAACCCTAACCTTAGCCCTAACCCTAACCCCTAACCCCTAACCGTAACGCTAACCCTAAGCCTAACCCCTAACCCCTAACCCCTAACCCTAACCCTAACCCTAAACCCTAACCCTAACCCTAACCCTAACCCTAGCCCTAACCCTAGCCCTAAGTCGTACCCTAACCCTAATCCTAACCCTAACGCAACCTTAACCCTATAGCTAACCTTAGCCCTTAAAACTAACCTAATAGAAACCCTAACCCTAACTCCTAACCCTAAGCCTAACCTAACCCTAACCCTAACCCTAGCCGTAACCCTAACCCTAACCCTAACCCTAGCCCTAACCCTAACCCTAACCCTAACCCTAACCTTAGCCCTAACCCTAACCCCTAACCCCTAACCGTAACGCTAACCCTAAGCCTAACCCCTAACCCCTAACCCCTAACCCTAACCCTAACCCTAAACCCTAACCCTAACCCTAACCCTAACCCTAGCCCTAACCCTAGCCCTAAGTCGTACCCTAACCCTAATCCTAACCCTAACGCAACCTTAACCCTATAGCTAACCTTAGCCCTTAAAACTAACCTAATAGAAACCCTAACCCTAACTCCTAACCCTAAGCCTAACCTAACCCTAACCCTAACCCTAGCCGTAACCCTAACCCTAACCCTAACCCTAGCCCTAACCCTAACCCTAACCCTAACCCTAACCTTAGCCCTAACCCTAACCCCTAACCCCTAACCGTAACGCTAACCCTAAGCCTAACCCCTAACCCCTAACCCCTAACCCTAACCCTAACCCTAAACCCTAACCCTAACCCTAACCCTAACCCTAGCCCTAACCCTAGCCCTAAGTCGTACCCTAACCCTAATCCTAACCCGAACCCAACCTTAACCCTAAAACTAACCTTAGCCCTTAAAACTAACCTAATAGAAACCCTAACCCTAACTCCTAACCCTAAGCCTAACCTAACCCTAACCCTAACCCTAGCCGTAACCCTAACCCTAACCCTAACCCTAGCCCTAACCCTAACCCTAACCCTAACCCTAACCTTAGCCCTAACCCTAACCCCTAACCCCTAACCGTAACGCTAACCCTAAGCCTAACCCCTAACCCCTAACCCCTAACCCTAACCCTAACCCTAAACCCTAACCCTAACCCTAACCCTAACCCTAGCCCTAACCCTAGCCCTAAGTCGTACCCTAACCCTAATCCTAACCCGAACCCAACCTTAACCCTATAGCTAACCTTAGCCCTTAAAACTAACCTAATAGAAACCCTAACCCTAACTCCTAACCCTAAGCCTAACCTAACCCTAAACCTAACCCTAGCCGTAACCCTAACCCTAACCCTAACCCTAGCCCTAACCCTAACCCTAACCCTAACCCTAACCTTAGCCCTAACCCTAACCCCTAACCCCTAACCGTAACGCTAACCCTAAGCCTAACCCCTAACCCCTAACCCCTAACCCTAACCCTAACCCTAAACCCTAACCCTAACCCTAACCCTAACCCTAGCCCTAACCCTAGCCCTAAGTCGTACCCTAACCCTAATCCTAACCCTAACCCAACCTTAACCCTATAGCTAACCTTAGCCCTTAAAACTAACCTAATAGAAACCCTAACCCTAACTCCTAACCCTAAGCCTAACCTAACCCTAACCCTAACCCTAGCCGTAACCCTAACCCTAACCCTAACCCTAGCCCTAACCCTAAGCCTAACCCTAACCCTAACCTTAGCCCTAACCCTAACCCCTAACCCCTAACCGTAACGCTAACCCTAAGCCTAACCCCTAACCCCTAACCCCTAACCCTAACCCTAACCCTAAACCCTAACCCTAACCCTAACCCTAACCCTAGCCCTAACCCTAGCCCTAAGTCGTACCCTAACCCTAATCCTAACCTGAACCCAACCTTAACCCTAAAACTAACCTTAGCCCTTAAAACTAACCTAATAGAAACCCTAACCCTAACTCCTAACCCTAAGCCTAACCTAACCCTAACCCTAACCCTAGCCGTAACCCTAACCCTAACCCTAACCCTAACCCTAACCCTAACCTTAGCCCTAACCCTAACCCCTAACCCCTAACCGTAACGCTGACCCTAAGCCTAACCCCTAACCCCTAACCCCTAACCCTACCCCTAACCCTAAACCCTAACCCTAACCCTAACCCTAACCCTAGCCCTAACCCTAGCCCTAAGTCGTACCCTAACCCTAATCCTAACCCTAACGCAACCTTAACCCTATAGCTAACCTTAGCCCTTAAAACTAACCTAATAGAAACCCTAACCCTAACTCCTAACCCTAAGCCTAACCTAACCCTAACCCTAACCCTAACCCTAGCCGTAACCCTAACCCTAACCCTAACCCTAGCCCTAACCCTAACCCTAACCCTAACCCTAACCTTAGCCCTAACCCTAACCCCTAACCCCTAACCGTAACGCTAACCCTAAGCCTAACCCCTAACCCCTAACCCCTAACCCTAACCCTAACCCTAAACCCTAACCCTAACCCTAACCCTAACCCTAGCCCTAACCCTAGCCCTAAGTCGTACCCTAACCCTAATCCTAACCCTAACCCAACCTTAACCCTAAAACTAACCTTAGCCCTTAAAACTAACCTAATAGAAACCCTAACCCTAACTCCTAACCCTAAGCCTAACCTAACCCTAACCCTAACCCTAGCCGTAACCCTAACCCTAACCCTAACCCTAGCCCTAACCCTAACCCTAACCCTAACCCTAACCTTAGCCCTAACCCTAACCCCTAACCCCTAACCGTAACGCTAACCCTAAGCCTAACCCCTAACCCCTAACCCCTAACCCTAACCCTAACCCTAAACCCTAACCCTAACCCTAACCCTAACCCTAGCCCTAACCCTAGCCCTAAGTCGTACCCTAACCCTAATCCTAACCCTAACCCAACCTTAACCCTATAGCTAACCTTAGCCCTTAAAACTAACCTAATAGAAACCCTAACCCTAACTCCTAACCCTAAGCCTAACCTAACCCTAACCCTAACCCTAGCCGTAACCCTAACCCTAACCCTAACCCTAGCCCTAACCCTAACCCTAACCCTAACCCTAACCTTAGCCCTAACCCTAACCCCTAACCCCTAACCGTAACGCTAACCCTAAGCCTAACCCCTAACCCCTAACCCCTAACCCTAACCCTAACCCTAAACCCTAACCCTAACCCTAACCCTAACCCTAGCCCTAACCCTAGCCCTAAGTCGTACCCTAACCCTAATCCTAACCCTAACGCAACCTTAACCCTATAGCTAACCTTAGCCCTTAAAACTAACCTAATAGAAACCCTAACCCTAACTCCTAACCCTAAGCCTAACCTAACCCTAACCCTAACCCTAGCCGTAACCCTAACCCTAACCCTAACCCTAGCCCTAACCCTAACCCTAACCCTAACCCTAACCTTAGCCCTAACCCTAACCCCTAACCCCTAACCGTAACGCTAACCCTAAGCCTAACCCCTAACCCCTAACCCCTAACCCTAACCCTAACCCTAAACCCTAACCCTAACCCTAACCCTAACCCTAGCCCTAACCCTAGCCCTAAGTCGTACCCTAACCCTAATCCTAACCCTAACGCAACCTTAACCCTATAGCTAACCTTAGCCCTTAAAACTAACCTAATAGAAACCCTAACCCTAACTCCTAACCCTAAGCCTAACCTAACCCTAACCCTAACCCTAGCCGTAACCCTAACCCTAACCCTAACCCTAGCCCTAACCCTAACCCTAACCCTAACCCTAACCTTAGCCCTAACCCTAACCCCTAACCCCTAACCGTAACGCTAACCCTAAGCCTAACCCCTAACCCCTAACCCCTAACCCTAACCCTAACCCTAAACCCTAACCCTAACCCTAACCCTAACCCTAGCCCTAACCCTAGCCCTAAGTCGTACCCTAACCCTAATCCTAACCCTAACCCAACCTTAACCCTAAAACTAACCTTAGCCCTTAAAACTAACCTAATAGAAACCCTAACCCTAACTCCTAACCCTAAGCCTAACCTAACCCTAACCCTAACCCTAGCCGTAACCCTAAACCTAACCCTAACCCTAGCCCTAACCCTAACCCTAACCCTAACCCTAACCTTAGCCCTAACCCTAACCCCTAACCCCTAACCGTAACGCTAACCCTAAGCCTAACCCCTAACCCCTAACCCCTAACCCTAACCCTAACCCTAAACCCTAACCCTAACCCTAACCCTAACCCTAGCCCTAACCCTAGCCCTAAGTCGTACCCTAACCCTAATCCTAACCCTAACCCAACCTTAACCCTATAGCTAACCTTAGCCCTTAAAACTAACCTAATAGAAACCCTAACCCTAACTCCTAACCCTAAGCCTAACCTAACCCTAACCCTAACCCTAGCCGTAACCCTAACCCTAACCCTAACCCTAGCCCTAACCCTAACCCTAACCCTAACCCTAACCTTAGCCCTAACCCTAACCCCTAACCCCTAACCGTAACGCTAACCCTAAGCCTAACCCCTAACCCCTAACCCCTAACCCTAACCCTAACCCTAAACCCTAACCCTAACCCTAACCCTAACCCTAGCCCTAACCCTAGCCCTAAGTCGTACCCTAACCCTAATCCTAACCCGAACCCAACCTTAACCCTAAAACTAACCTTAGCCCTTAAAACTAACCTAATAGAAACCCTAACCCTAACTCCTAACCCTAAGCCTAACCTAACCCTAACCCTAACCCTAGCCGTAACCCTAACCCTAACCCTAACCCTAACCCTAACCCTAACCCTAACCTTAGCCCTAACCCTAACCCCTAACCCCTAACCGTAACGCTAACCCTAAGCCTAACCCCTAACCCCTAACCCCTAACCCTAACCCTAACCCTAAACCCTAACCCTAACCCTAACCCTAACCCTAGCCCTAACCCTAGCCCTAAGTCGTACCCTAACCCTAATCCTAACCCTAACCCAACCTTAACCCTAAAACTAACCTTAGCCCTTAAAACTAACCTAATAGAAACCCTAACCCTAACTCCTAACCCTAAGCCTAACCTAACCCTAACCCTAACCCTAGCCGTAACCCTAACCCTAACCCTAACCCTAGCCCTAACCCTAACCCTAACCCTAACCCTAACCTTAGCCCTAACCCTAACCCCTAACCCCTAACCGTAACGCTAACCCTAAGCCTAACCCCTAACCCCTAACCCCTAACCCTAACCCTAACCCTAAACCCTAACCCTAACCCTAACCCTAACCCTAGCCCTAACCCTAGCCCTAAGTCGTACCCTAACCCTAATTCTAACCCTAACCCAACCTTAACCCTATAGCTAACCTTAGCCCTTAAAACTAACCTAATAGAAACCCTAACCCTAACTCCTAACCCTAAGCCTAACCTAACCCTAACCCTAACCCTAGCCGTAACCCTAACCCTAACCCTAACCCTAGCCCTAACCCTAACCCTAACCCTAACCCTAACCTTAGCCCTAACCCTAACCCCTAACCCCTAACCGTAACGCTAACCCTAAGCCTAACCCCTAACCCCTAACCCCTAACCCTAACCCTAACCCTAAACCCTAACCCTAACCCTAACCCTAACCCTAGCCCTAACCCTAGCCCTAAGTCGTACCCTAACCCTAATCCTAACCCGAACCCAACCTTAACCCTAAAACTAACCTTAGCCCTTAAAACTAACCTAATAGAAACCCTAACCCTAACTCCTAACCCTAAGCCTAACCTAACCCTAACCCTAACCCTAGCCGTAACCCTAACCCTAACCCTAACCCTAGCCCTAACCCTAACCCTAACCCTAACCCTAACCTTAGCCCTAACCCTAACCCCTAACCCCTAACCGTAACGCTAACCCTAAGCCTAACCCCTAACCCCTAACCCCTAACCCTAACCCTAACCCTAAACCCTAACCCTAACCCTAACCCTAACCCTAGCCCTAACCCTAGCCCTAAGTCGTACCCTAACCCTAATCCTAACCCGAACCCAACCTTAACCCTAAAACTAACCTTAGCCCTTAAAACTAACCTAATAGAAACCCTAACCCTAACTCCTAACCCTAAGCCTAACCTAACCCTAACCCTAACCCTAGCCGTAACCCTAACCCTAACCCTAACCCTAGCCCTAACCCTAACCCTAACCCTAACCCTAACCCTAACCTTAGCCCTAACCCTAACCCCTAACCCCTAACCGTAACGCTAACCCTAAGCCTAACCCCTAACCCCTAACCCCTAACCCTAACCCTAACCCTAAACCCTAACCCTAACCCTAACCCTAACCCTAGCCCTAACCCTAGCCCTAAGTCGTACCCTAACCCTAATCCTAACCCTAACGCAACCTTAACCCTATAGCTAACCTTAGCCCTTAAAACTAACCTAATAGAAACCCTAACCCTAACTCCTAACCCTAAGCCTAACCTAACCCTAACCCTAACCCTAGCCGTAACCCTAACCCTAACCCTAACCCTAGCCCTAACCCTAACCCTAACCCTAACCCTAACCTTAGCCCTAACCCTAACCCCTAACCCCTAACCGTAACGCTAACCCTAAGCCTAACCCCTAACCCCTAACCCCTAACCCTAACCCTAACCCTAAACCCTAACCCTAACCCTAACCCTAACCCTAGCCCTAACCCTAGCCCTAAGTCGTACCCTAACCCTAATCCTAACCCTAACGCAACCTTAACCCTATAGCTAACCTTAGCCCTTAAAACTAACCTAATAGAAACCCTAACCCTAACTCCTAACCCTAAGCCTAACCTAACCCTAACCCTAACCCTAGCCGTAACCCTAACCCTAACCCTAACCCTAGCCCTAACCCTAACCCTAACCCTAACCCTAACCTTAGCCCTAACCCTAACCCCTAACCCCTAACCGTAACGCTAACCCTAAGCCTAACCCCTAACCCCTAACCCCTAACCCTAACCCTAACCCTAAACCCTAACCCTAACCCTAACCCTAACCCTAGCCCTAACCCTAGCCCTAAGTCGTACCCTAACCCTAATCCTAACCCGAACCCAACCTTAACCCTAAAACTAACCTTAGCCCTTAAAACTAACCTAATAGAAACCCTAACCCTAACTCCTAACCCTAAGCCTAACCTAACCCTAACCCTAACCCTAGCCGTAACCCTAACCCTAACCCTAACCCTAGCCCTAACCCTAACCCTAACCCTAACCCTAACCTTAGCCCTAACCCTAACCCCTAACCCCTAACCGTAACGCTAACCCTAAGCCTAACCCCTAACCCCTAACCCCTAACCCTAACCCTAACCCTAAACCCTAACCCTAACCCTAACCCTAACCCTAGCCCTAACCCTAGCCCTAAGTCGTACCCTAACCCTAATCCTAACCCTAACGCAACCTTAACCCTATAGCTAACCTTAGCCCTTAAAACTAACCTAATAGAAACCCTAACCCTAACTCCTAACCCTAAGCCTAACCTAACCCTAACCCTAACCCTAGCCGTAACCCTAACCCTAACCCTAACCCTAGCCCTAACCCTAACCCTAACCCTAACCCTAACCTTAGCCCTAACCCTAACCCCTAACCCCTAACCGTAACGCTAACCCTAAGCCTAACCCCTAACCCCTAACCCCTAACCCTAACCCTAACCCTAAACCCTAACCCTAACCCTAACCCTAACCCTAGCCCTAACCCTAGCCCTAAGTCGTACCCTAACCCTAATCCTAACCTGAACCCAACCTTAACCCTAAAACTAACCTTAGCCCTTAAAACTAACCTAATAGAAACCCTAACCCTAACTCCTAACCCTAAGCCTAACCTAACCCTAACCCTAACCCTAGCCGTAACCCTAACCCTAACCCTAACCCTAACCCTAACCCTAACCCTAACCTTAGCCCTAACCCTAACCCCTAACCCCTAACCGTAACGCTAACCCTAAGCCTAACCCCTAACCCCTAACCCCTAACCCTAACCCTAACCCTAAACCCTAACCCTAACCCTAACCCTAACCCTAGCCCTAACCCTAGCCCTAAGTCGTACCCTAACCCTAATCCTAACCCTAACGCAACCTTAACCCTATAGCTAACCTTAGCCCTTAAAACTAACCTAATAGAAACCCTAACCCTAACTCCTAACCCTAAGCCTAACCTAACCCTAACCCTAACCCTAGCCGTAACCCTAACCCTAACCCTAACCCTAGCCCTAACCCTAACCCTAACCCTAACCCTAACCTTAGCCCTAACCCTAACCCCTAACCCCTAACCGTAACGCTAACCCTAAGCCTAACCCCTAACCCCTAACCCCTAACCCTAACCCTAACCCTAAACCCTAACCCTAACCCTAACCCTAACCCTAGCCCTAACCCTAGCCCTAAGTCGTACCCTAACCCTAATCCTAACCCTAACCCAACCTTAACCCTAAAACTAACCTTAGCCCTTAAAACTAACCTAATAGAAACCCTAACCCTAACTCCTAACCCTAAGCCTAACCTAACCCTAACCCTAACCCTAGCCGTAACCCTAACCCTAACCCTAACCCTAGCCCTAACCCTAACCCTAACCCTAACCCTAACCTTAGCCCTAACCCTAACCCCTAACCCCTAACCGTAACGCTAACCCTAAGCCTAACCCCTAACCCCTAACCCCTAACCCTAACCCTAACCCTAAACCCTAACCCTAACCCTAACCCTAACCCTAGCCCTAACCCTAGCCCTAAGTCGTACCCTAACCCTAATCCTAACCCTAACCCAACCTTAACCCTATAGCTAACCTTAGCCCTTAAAACTAACCTAATAGAAACCCTAACCCTAACTCCTAACCCTAAGCCTAACCTAACCCTAACCCTAACCCTAGCCGTAACCCTAACCCTAACCCTAACCCTAGCCCTAACCCTAACCCTAACCCTAACCCTAACCTTAGCCCTAACCCTAACCCCTAACCCCTAACCGTAACGCTAACCCTAAGCCTAACCCCTAACCCCTAACCCCTAACCCTAACCCTAACCCTAAACCCTAACCCTAACCCTAACCCTAACCCTAGCCCTAACCCTAGCCCTAAGTCGTACCCTAACCCTAATCCTAACCCGAACCCAACCTTAACCCTAAAACTAACCTTAGCCCTTAAAACTAACCTAATAGAAACCCTAACCCTAACTCCTAACCCTAAGCCTAACCTAACCCTAACCCTAACCCTAGCCGTAACCCTAACCCTAACCCTAACCCTAGCCCTAACCCTAACCCTAACCCTAACCCTAACCTTAGCCCTAACCCTAACCCCTAACCCCTAACCGTAACGCTAACCCTAAGCCTAACCCCTAACCCCTAACCCCTAACCCTAACCCTAACCCTAAACCCTAACCCTAACCCTAACCCTAACCCTAGCCCTAACCCTAGCCCTAAGTCGTACCCTAACCCTAATCCTAACCCGAACCCAACCTTAACCCTAAAACTAACCTTAGCCCTTAAAACTAACCTAATAGAAACCCTAACCCTAACTCCTAACCCTAAGCCTAACCTAACCCTAACCCTAACCCTAGCCGTAACCCTAACCCTAACCCTAACCCTAGCCCTAACCCTAACCCTAACCCTAACCCTAACCCTAACCTTAGCCCTAACCCTAACCCCTAACCCCTAACCGTAACGCTAACCCTAAGCCTAACCCCTAACCCCTAACCCCTAACCCTAACCCTAACCCTAAACCCTAACCCTAACCCTAACCCTAACCCTAGCCCTAACCCTAGCCCTAAGTCGTACCCTAACCCTAATCCTAACCCTAACGCAACCTTAACCCTATAGCTAACCTTAGCCCTTAAAACTAACCTAATAGAAACCCTAACCCTAACTCCTAACCCTAAGCCTAACCTAACCCTAACCCTAACCCTAGCCGTAACCCTAACCCTAACCCTAACCCTAGCCCTAACCCTAACCCTAACCCTAACCCTAACCTTAGCCCTAACCCTAACCCCTAACCCCTAACCGTAACGCTAACCCTAAGCCTAACCCCTAACCCCTAACCCCTAACCCTAACCCTAACCCTAAACCCTAACCCTAACCCTAACCCTAACCCTAGCCCTAACCCTAGCCCTAAGTCGTACCCTAACCCTAATCCTAACCCTAACGCAACCTTAACCCTATAGCTAACCTTAGCCCTTAAAACTAACCTAATAGAAACCCTAACCCTAACTCCTAACCCTAAGCCTAACCTAACCCTAACCCTAACCCTAGCCGTAACCCTAACCCTAACCCTAACCCTAGCCCTAACCCTAACCCTAACCCTAACCCTAACCTTAGCCCTAACCCTAACCCCTAACCCCTAACCGTAACGCTAACCCTAAGCCTAACCCCTAACCCCTAACCCCTAACCCTAACCCTAACCCTAAACCCTAACCCTAACCCTAACCCTAACCCTAGCCCTAACCCTAGCCCTAAGTCGTACCCTAACCCTAATCCTAACCCGAACCCAACCTTAACCCTAAAACTAACCTTAGCCCTTAAAACTAACCTAATAGAAACCCTAACCCTAACTCCTAACCCTAAGCCTAACCTAACCCTAACCCTAACCCTAGCCGTAACCCTAACCCTAACCCTAACCCTAGCCCTAACCCTAACCCTAACCCTAACCCTAACCTTAGCCCTAACCCTAACCCCTAACCCCTAACCGTAACGCTAACCCTAAGCCTAACCCCTAACCCCTAACCCCTAACCCTAACCCTAACCCTAAACCCTAACCCTAACCCTAACCCTAACCCTAGCCCTAACCCTAGCCCTAAGTCGTACCCTAACCCTAATCCTAACCCTAACCCAACCTTAACCCTATAGCTAACCTTAGCCCTTAAAACTAACCTAATAGAAACCCTAACCCTAACTCCTAACCCTAAGCCTAACCTAACCCTAAACCTAACCCTAGCCGTAACCCTAACCCTAACCCTAACCCTAGCCCTAACCCTAACCCTAACCCTAACCCTAACCTTAGCCCTAACCCTAACCCCTAACCCCTAACCGTAACGCTAACCCTAAGCCTAACCCCTAACCCCTAACCCCTAACCCTAACCCTAACCCTAAACCCTAACCCTAACCCTAACCCTAACCCTAGCCCTAACCCTAGCCCTAAGTCGTACCCTAACCCTAATCCTAACCCTAACCCAACCTTAACCCTATAGCTAACCTTAGCCCTTAAAACTAACCTAATAGAAACCCTAACCCTAACTCCTAACCCTAAGCCTAACCTAACCCTAACCCTAACCCTAGCCGTAACCCTAACCCTAACCCTAACCCTAGCCCTAACCCTAACCCTAACCCTAACCCTAACCTTAGCCCTAACCCTAACCCCTAACCCCTAACCGTAACGCTAACCCTAAGCCTAACCCCTAACCCCTAACCCCTAACCCTAACCCTAACCCTAAACCCTAACCCTAACCCTAACCCTAACCCTAGCCCTAACCCTAGCCCTAAGTCGTACCCTAACCCTAATCCTAACCCTAACGCAACCTTAACCCTAAAACTAACCTTAGCCCTTAAAACTAACCTAATAGAAACCCTAACCCTAACTCCTAACCCTAAGCCTAACCTAACCCTAACCCTAACCCTAGCCGTAACCCTAACCCTAACCCTAACCCTAACCCTAACCCTAACCCTAACCTTAGCCCTAACCCTAACCCCTAACCCCTAACCGTAACGCTGACCCTAAGCCTAACCCCTAACCCCTAACCCCTAACCCTACCCCTAACCCTAAACCCTAACCCTAACCCTAACCCTAACCCTAGCCCTAACCCTAGCCCTAAGTCGTACCCTAACCCTAATCCTAACCCTAACGCAACCTTAACCCTATAGCTAACCTTAGCCCTTAAAACTAACCTAATAGAAACCCTAACCCTAACTCCTAACCCTAAGCCTAACCTAACCCTAACCCTAACCCTAACCCTAGCCGTAACCCTAACCCTAACCCTAACCCTAGCCCTAACCCTAACCCTAACCCTAACCCTAACCTTAGCCCTAACCCTAACCCCTAACCCCTAACCGTAACGCTAACCCTAAGCCTAACCCCTAACCCCTAACCCCTAACCCTAACCCTAACCCTAAACCCTAACCCTAACCCTAACCCTAACCCTAGCCCTAACCCTAGCCCTAAGTCGTACCCTAACCCTAATCCTAACCCTAACCCAACCTTAACCCTAAAACTAACCTTAGCCCTTAAAACTAACCTAATAGAAACCCTAACCCTAACTCCTAACCCTAAGCCTAACCTAACCCTAACCCTAACCCTAGCCGTAACCCTAACCCTAACCCTAACCCTAGCCCTAACCCTAACCCTAACCCTAACCCTAACCTTAGCCCTAACCCTAACCCCTAACCCCTAACCGTAACGCTAACCCTAAGCCTAACCCCTAAACCCTAACCCCTAACCCTAACCCTAACCCTAAACCCTAACCCTAACCCTAACCCTAACCCTAGCCCTAACCCTAGCCCTAAGTCGTACCCTAACCCTAATCCTAACCCTAACCCAACCTTAACCCTAAAACTAACCTTAGCCCTTAAAACTAACCTAATAGAAACCCTAACCCTAACTCCTAACCCTAAGCCTAACCTAACCCTAACCCTAACCCTAGCCGTAACCCTAACCCTAACCCTAACCCTAGCCCTAACCCTAACCCTAACCCTAACCCTAACCTTAGCCCTAACCCTAACCCCTAACCCCTAACCGTAACGCTAACCCTAAGCCTAACCCCTAACCCCTAACCCCTAACCCTAACCCTAACCCTAAACCCTAACCCTAACCCTAACCCTAACCCTAGCCCTAACCCTAGCCCTAAGTCGTACCCTAACCCTAATCCTAACCCTAACGCAACCTTAACCCTATAGCTAACCTTAGCCCTTAAAACTAACCTAATAGAAACCCTAACCCTAACTCCTAACCCTAAGCCTAACCTAACCCTAACCCTAACCCTAGCCGTAACCCTAACCCTAACCCTAACCCTAGCCCTAACCCTAACCCTAACCCTAACCCTAACCTTAGCCCTAACCCTAACCCCTAACCCCTAACCGTAACGCTAACCCTAAGCCTAACCCCTAACCCCTAACCCCTAACCCTAACCCTAACCCTAAACCCTAACCCTAACCCTAACCCTAACCCTAGCCCTAACCCTAGCCCTAAGTCGTACCCTAACCCTAATCCTAACCCTAACGCAACCTTAACCCTATAGCTAACCTTAGCCCTTAAAACTAACCTAATAGAAACCCTAACCCTAACTCCTAACCCTAAGCCTAACCTAACCCTAACCCTAACCCTAGCCGTAACCCTAACCCTAACCCTAACCCTAGCCCTAACCCTAACCCTAACCCTAACCCTAACCTTAGCCCTAACCCTAACCCCTAACCCCTAACCGTAACGCTAACCCTAAGCCTAACCCCTAACCCCTAACCCCTAACCCTAACCCTAACCCTAAACCCTAACCCTAACCCTAACCCTAACCCTAGCCCTAACCCTAGCCCTAAGTCGTACCCTAACCCTAATCCTAACCCTAACCCAACCTTAACCCTAAAACTAACCTTAGCCCTTAAAACTAACCTAATAGAAACCCTAACCCTAACTCCTAACCCTAAGCCTAACCTAACCCTAACCCTAACCCTAGCCGTAACCCTAAACCTAACCCTAACCCTAGCCCTAACCCTAACCCTAACCCTAACCCTAACCTTAGCCCTAACCCTAACCCCTAACCCCTAACCGTAACGCTAACCCTAAGCCTAACCCCTAACCCCTAACCCCTAACCCTAACCCTAACCCTAAACCCTAACCCTAACCCTAACCCTAACCCTAGCCCTAACCCTAGCCCTAAGTCGTACCCTAACCCTAATCCTAACCCTAACCCAACCTTAACCCTATAGCTAACCTTAGCCCTTAAAACTAACCTAATAGAAACCCTAACCCTAACTCCTAACCCTAAGCCTAACCTAACCCTAACCCTAACCCTAGCCGTAACCCTAACCCTAACCCTAACCCTAGCCCTAACCCTAACCCTAACCCTAACCCTAACCTTAGCCCTAACCCTAACCCCTAACCCCTAACCGTAACGCTAACCCTAAGCCTAACCCCTAACCCCTAACCCCTAACCCTAACCCTAACCCTAAACCCTAACCCTAACCCTAACCCTAACCCTAGCCCTAACCCTAGCCCTAAGTCGTACCCTAACCCTAATCCTAACCCGAACCCAACCTTAACCCTAAAACTAACCTTAGCCCTTAAAACTAACCTAATAGAAACCCTAACCCTAACTCCTAACCCTAAGCCTAACCTAACCCTAACCCTAACCCTAGCCGTAACCCTAACCCTAACCCTAACCCTAGCCCTAACCCTAACCCTAACCCTAACCCTAACCTTAGCCCTAACCCTAACCCCTAACCCCTAACCGTAACGCTAACCCTAAGCCTAACCCCTAACCCCTAACCCCTAACCCTAACCCTAACCCTAAACCCTAACCCTAACCCTAACCCTAACCCTAGCCCTAACCCTAGCCCTAAGTCGTACCCTAACCCTAATCCTAACCCGAACCCAACCTTAACCCTAAAACTAACCTTAGCCCTTAAAACTAACCTAATAGAAACCCTAACCCTAACTCCTAACCCTAAGCCTAACCTAACCCTAACCCTAACCCTAGCCGTAACCCTAACCCTAACCCTAACCCTAGCCCTAACCCTAACCCTAACCCTAACCCTAACCTTAGCCCTAACCCTAACCCCTAACCCCTAACCGTAACGCTAACCCTAAGCCTAACCCCTAACCCCTAACCCCTAACCCTAACCCTAACCCTAAACCCTAACCCTAACCCTAACCCTAACCCTAGCCCTAACCCTAGCCCTAAGTCGTACCCTAACCCTAATCCTAACCCTAACGCAACCTTAACCCTATAGCTAACCTTAGCCCTTAAAACTAACCTAATAGAAACCCTAACCCTAACTCCTAACCCTAAGCCTAACCTAACCCTAACCCTAACCCTAGCCGTAACCCTAACCCTAACCCTAACCCTAGCCCTAACCCTAACCCTAACCCTAACCCTAACCTTAGCCCTAACCCTAACCCCTAACCCCTAACCGTAACGCTAACCCTAAGCCTAACCCCTAACCCCTAACCCCTAACCCTAACCCTAACCCTAAACCCTAACCCTAACCCTAACCCTAACCCTAGCCCTAACCCTAGCCCTAAGTCGTACCCTAACCCTAATCCTAACCCTAACGCAACCTTAACCCTATAGCTAACCTTAGCCCTTAAAACTAACCTAATAGAAACCCTAACCCTAACTCCTAACCCTAAGCCTAACCTAACCCTAACCCTAACCCTAGCCGTAACCCTAACCCTAACCCTAACCCTAGCCCTAACCCTAACCCTAACCCTAACCCTAACCTTAGCCCTAACCCTAACCCCTAACCCCTAACCGTAACGCTAACCCTAAGCCTAACCCCTAACCCCTAACCCCTAACCCTAACCCTAACCCTAAACCCTAACCCTAACCCTAACCCTAACCCTAGCCCTAACCCTAGCCCTAAGTCGTACCCTAACCCTAATCCTAACCCGAACCCAACCTTAACCCTAAAACTAACCTTAGCCCTTAAAACTAACCTAATAGAAACCCTAAACCTAACTCCTAACCCTAAGCCTAACCTAACCCTAACCCTAACCCTAGCCGTAACCCTAACCCTAACCCTAACCCTAGCCCTAACCCTAACCCTAACCCTAACCCTAACCTTAGCCCTAACCCTAACCCCTAACCCCTAACCGTAACGCTAACCCTAAGCCTAACCCCTAACCCCTAACCCCTAACCCTAACCCTAACCCTAAACCCTAACCCTAACCCTAACCCTAACCCTAGCCCTAACCCTAGCCCTAAGTCGTACCCTAACCCTAATCCTAACCCTAACCCAACCTTAACCCTATAGCTAACCTTAGCCCTTAAAACTAACCTAATAGAAACCCTAACCCTAACTCCTAACCCTAAGCCTAACCTAACCCTAAACCTAACCCTAGCCGTAACCCTAACCCTAACCCTAACCCTAGCCCTAACCCTAACCCTAACCCTAACCCTAACCTTAGCCCTAACCGTAACCCCTAACCCCTAACCGTAACGCTAACCCTAAGCCTAACCCCTAACCCCTAACCCCTAACCCTAACCCTAACCCTAAACCCTAACCCTAACCCTAACCCTAACCCTAGCCCTAACCCTAGCCCTAAGTCGTACCCTAACCCTAATCCTAACCCTAACCCAACCTTAACCCTAAAACTAACCTTAGCCCTTAAAACTAACCTAATAGAAACCCTAACCCTAACTCCTAACCCTAAGCCTAACCTAACCCTAACCCTAACCCTAGCCGTAACCCTAACCCTAACCCTAACCCTAGCCCTAACCCTAACCCTAACCCTAACCCTAACCTTAGCCCTAACCCTAACCCCTAACCCCTAACCGTAACGCTAACCCTAAGCCTAACCCCTAACCCCTAACCCCTAACCCTAACCCTAACCCTAAACCCTAACCCTAACCCTAACCCTAACCCTAGCCCTAACCCTAGCCCTAAGTCGTACCCTAACCCTAATCCTAACCTGAACCCAACCTTAACCCTAAAACTAACCTTAGCCCTTAAAACTAACCTAATAGAAACCCTAACCCTAACTCCTAACCCTAAGCCTAACCTAACCCTAACCCTAACCCTAGCCGTAACCCTAACCCTAACCCTAACCCTAACCCTAACCCTAACCCTAACCTTAGCCCTAACCCTAACCCCTAACCCCTAACCGTAACGCTGACCCTAAGCCTAACCCCTAACCCCTAACCCCTAACCCTACCCCTAACCCTAAACCCTAACCCTAACCCTAACCCTAACCCTAGCCCTAACCCTAGCCCTAAGTCGTACCCTAACCCTAATCCTAACCCTAACGCAACCTTAACCCTATAGCTAACCTTAGCCCTTAAAACTAACCTAATAGAAACCCTAACCCTAACTCCTAACCCTAAGCCTAACCTAACCCTAACCCTAACCCTAACCCTAGCCGTAACCCTAACCCTAACCCTAACCCTAGCCCTAACCCTAACCCTAACCCTAACCCTAACCTTAGCCCTAACCCTAACCCCTAACCCCTAACCGTAACGCTAACCCTAAGCCTAACCCCTAACCCCTAACCCCTAACCCTAACCCTAACCCTAAACCCTAACCCTAACCCTAACCCTAACCCTAGCCCTAACCCTAGCCCTAAGTCGTACCCTAACCCTAATCCTAACCCTAACCCAACCTTAACCCTAAAACTAACCTTAGCCCTTAAAACTAACCTAATAGAAACCCTAACCCTAACTCCTAACCCTAAGCCTAACCTAACCCTAACCCTAACCCTAGCCGTAACCCTAACCCTAACCCTAACCCTAGCCCTAACCCTAACCCTAACCCTAACCCTAACCTTAGCCCTAACCCTAACCCCTAACCCCTAACCGTAACGCTAACCCTAAGCCTAACCCCTAAACCCTAACCCCTAACCCTAACCCTAACCCTAAACCCTAACCCTAACCCTAACCCTAACCCTAGCCCTAACCCTAGCCCTAAGTCGTACCCTAACCCTAATCCTAACCCTAACCCAACCTTAACCCTAAAACTAACCTTAGCCCTTAAAACTAACCTAATAGAAACCCTAACCCTAACTCCTAACCCTAAGCCTAACCTAACCCTAACCCTAACCCTAGCCGTAACCCTAACCCTAACCCTAACCCTAGCCCTAACCCTAACCCTAACCCTAACCCTAACCTTAGCCCTAACCCTAACCCCTAACCCCTAACCGTAACGCTAACCCTAAGCCTAACCCCTAACCCCTAACCCCTAACCCTAACCCTAACCCTAAACCCTAACCCTAACCCTAACCCTAACCCTAGCCCTAACCCTAGCCCTAAGTCGTACCCTAACCCTAATCCTAACCCTAACGCAACCTTAACCCTATAGCTAACCTTAGCCCTTAAAACTAACCTAATAGAAACCCTAACCCTAACTCCTAACCCTAAGCCTAACCTAACCCTAACCCTAACCCTAGCCGTAACCCTAACCCTAACCCTAACCCTAGCCCTAACCCTAACCCTAACCCTAACCCTAACCTTAGCCCTAACCCTAACCCCTAACCCCTAACCGTAACGCTAACCCTAAGCCTAACCCCTAACCCCTAACCCCTAACCCTAACCCTAACCCTAAACCCTAACCCTAACCCTAACCCTAACCCTAGCCCTAACCCTAGCCCTAAGTCGTACCCTAACCCTAATCCTAACCCTAACGCAACCTTAACCCTATAGCTAACCTTAGCCCTTAAAACTAACCTAATAGAAACCCTAACCCTAACTCCTAACCCTAAGCCTAACCTAACCCTAACCCTAACCCTAGCCGTAACCCTAACCCTAACCCTAACCCTAGCCCTAACCCTAACCCTAACCCTAACCCTAACCTTAGCCCTAACCCTAACCCCTAACCCCTAACCGTAACGCTAACCCTAAGCCTAACCCCTAACCCCTAACCCCTAACCCTAACCCTAACCCTAAACCCTAACCCTAACCCTAACCCTAACCCTAGCCCTAACCCTAGCCCTAAGTCGTACCCTAACCCTAATCCTAACCCGAACCCAACCTTAACCCTAAAACTAACCTTAGCCCTTAAAACTAACCTAATAGAAACCCTAAACCTAACTCCTAACCCTAAGCCTAACCTAACCCTAACCCTAACCCTAGCCGTAACCCTAACCCTAACCCTAACCCTAGCCCTAACCCTAACCCTAACCCTAACCCTAACCTTAGCCCTAACCCTAACCCCTAACCCCTAACCGTAACGCTAACCCTAAGCCTAACCCCTAACCCCTAACCCCTAACCCTAACCCTAACCCTAAACCCTAACCCTAACCCTAACCCTAACCCTAGCCCTAACCCTAGCCCTAAGTCGTACCCTAACCCTAATCCTAACCCTAACCCAACCTTAACCCTATAGCTAACCTTAGCCCTTAAAACTAACCTAATAGAAACCCTAACCCTAACTCCTAACCCTAAGCCTAACCTAACCCTAACCCTAACCCTAGCCGTAACCCTAACCCTAACCCTAACCCTAGCCCTAACCCTAACCCTAACCCTAACCCTAACCTTAGCCCTAACCCTAACCCCTAACCCCTAACCGTAACGCTAACCCTAAGCCTAACCCCTAACCCCTAACCCCTAACCCTAACCCTAACCCTAAACCCTAACCCTAACCCTAACCCTAGCCCTAACCCTAGCCCTAAGTCGTACCCTAACCCTAATCCTAACCCTAACCCAACCTTAACCCTATAGCTAACCTTAGCCCTTAAAACTAACCTAATAGAAACCCTAACCCTAACTCCTAACCCTAAGCCTAACCTAACCCTAACCCTAACCCTAGCCGTAACCCTAACCCTAACCCTAACCCTAGCCCTAACCCTAACCCTAACCCTAACCCTAACCTTAGCCCTAACCCTAACCCCTAACCCCTAACCGTAACGCTAACCCTAAGCCTAACCCCTAACCCCTAACCCCTAACCCTAACCCTAACCCTAAACCCTAACCCTAACCCTAACCCTAACCCTAGCCCTAACCCTAGCCCTAAGTCGTACCCTAACCCTAATCCTAACCCGAACCCAACCTTAACCCTAAAACTAACCTTAGCCCTTAAAACTAACCTAATAGAAACCCTAACCCTAACTCCTAACCCTAAGCCTAACCTAACCCTAACCCTAACCCTAGCCGTAACCCTAACCCTAACCCTAACCCTAGCCCTAACCCTAACCCTAACCCTAACCCTAACCTTAGCCCTAACCCTAACCCCTAACCCCTAACCGTAACGCTAACCCTAAGCCTAACCCCTAACCCCTAACCCCTAACCCTAACCCTAACCCTAAACCCTAACCCTAACCCTAACCCTAACCCTAGCCCTAACCCTAGCCCTAAGTCGTACCCTAACCCTAATCCTAACCCGAACCCAACCTTAACCCTAAAACTAACCTTAGCCCTTAAAACTAACCTAATAGAAACCCTAACCCTAACTCCTAACCCTAAGCCTAACCTAACCCTAACCCTAACCCTAGCCGTAACCCTAACCCTAACCCTAACCCTAGCCCTAACCCTAACCCTAACCCTAACCCTAACCTTAGCCCTAACCCTAACCCCTAACCCCTAACCGTAACGCTGACCCTAAGCCTAACCCCTAACCCCTAACCCCTAACCCTAACCCTAACCCTAAACCCTAACCCTAACCCTAACCCTAACCCTAGCCCTAACCCTAGCCCTAAGTCGTACCCTAACCCTAATCCTAACCCTAACGCAACCTTAACCCTATAGCTAACCTTAGCCCTTAAAACTAACCTAATAGAAACCCTAACCCTAACTCCTAACCCTAAGCCTAACCTAACCCTAACCCTAACCCTAGCCGTAACCCTAACCCTAACCCTAACCCTAGCCCTAACCCTAACCCTAACCCTAACCCTAACCTTAGCCCTAACCCTAACCCCTAACCCCTAACCGTAACGCTAACCCTAAGCCTAACCCCTAACCCCTAACCCCTAACCCTAACCCTAACCCTAAACCCTAACCCTAACCCTAACCCTAACCCTAGCCCTAACCCTAGCCCTAAGTCGTACCCTAACCCTAATCCTAACCCTAACGCAACCTTAACCCTATAGCTAACCTTAGCCCTTAAAACTAACCTAATAGAAACCCTAACCCTAACTCCTAACCCTAAGCCTAACCTAACCCTAACCCTAACCCTAGCCGTAACCCTAACCCTAACCCTAACCCTAGCCCTAACCCTAACCCTAACCCTAACCCTAACCTTAGCCCTAACCCTAACCCCTAACCCCTAACCGTAACGCTAACCCTAAGCCTAACCCCTAACCCCTAACCCCTAACCCTAACCCTAACCCTAAACCCTAACCCTAACCCTAACCCTAACCCTAGCCCTAACCCTAGCCCTAAGTCGTACCCTAACCCTAATCCTAACCCTAACGCAACCTTAACCCTATAGCTAACCTTAGCCCTTAAAACTAACCTAATAGAAACCCTAACCCTAACTCCTAACCCTAAGCCTAACCTAACCCTAACCCTAACCCTAGCCGTAACCCTAACCCTAACCCTAACCCTAGCCCTAACCCTAACCCTAACCCTAACCCTAACCTTAGCCCTAACCCTAACCCCTAACCCCTAACCGTAACGCTAACCCTAAGCCTAACCCCTAACCCCTAACCCCTAACCCTAACCCTAACCCTAAACCCTAACCCTAACCCTAACCCTAACCCTAGCCCTAACCCTAGCCCTAAGTCGTACCCTAACCCTAATCCTAACCCGAACCCAACCTTAACCCTAAAACTAACCTTAGCCCTTAAAACTAACCTAATAGAAACCCTAAACCTAACTCCTAACCCTAAGCCTAACCTAACCCTAACCCTAACCCTAGCCGTAACCCTAACCCTAACCCTAACCCTAGCCCTAACCCTAACCCTAACCCTAACCCTAACCTTAGCCCTAACCCTAACCCCTAACCCCTAACCGTAACGCTAACCCTAAGCCTAACCCCTAACCCCTAACCCCTAACCCTAACCCTAACCCTAAACCCTAACCCTAACCCTAACCCTAACCCTAGCCCTAACCCTAGCCCTAAGTCGTACCCTAACCCTAATCCTAACCCGAACCCAACCTTAACCCTATAGCTAACCTTAGCCCTTAAAACTAACCTAATAGAAACCCTAACCCTAACTCCTAACCCTAAGCCTAACCTAACCCTAAACCTAACCCTAGCCGTAACCCTAACCCTAACCCTAACCCTAGCCCTAACCCTAACCCTAACCCTAACCCTAACCTTAGCCCTAACCCTAACCCCTAACCCCTAACCGTAACGCTAACCCTAAGCCTAACCCCTAACCCCTAACCCCTAACCCTAACCCTAACCCTAAACCCTAACCCTAACCCTAACCCTAACCCTAGCCCTAACCCTAGCCCTAAGTCGTACCCTAACCCTAATCCTAACCCTAACCCAACCTTAACCCTATAGCTAACCTTAGCCCTTAAAACTAACCTAATAGAAACCCTAACCCTAACTCCTAACCCTAAGCCTAACCTAACCCTAACCCTAACCCTAGCCGTAACCCTAACCCTAACCCTAACCCTAGCCCTAACCCTAACCCTAACCCTAACCCTAACCTTAGCCCTAACCCTAACCCCTAACCCCTAACCGTAACGCTAACCCTAAGCCTAACCCCTAACCCCTAACCCCTAACCCTAACCCTAACCCTAAACCCTAACCCTAACCCTAACCCTAACCCTAGCCCTAACCCTAGCCCTAAGTCGTACCCTAACCCTAATCCTAACCCTAACCCAACCTTAACCCTATAGCTAACCTTAGCCCTTAAAACTAACCTAATAGAAACCCTAACCCTAACTCCTAACCCTAAGCCTAACCTAACCCTAACCCTAACCCTAGCCGTAACCCTAACCCTAACCCTAACCCTAGCCCTAACCCTAACCCTAACCCTAACCCTAACCTTAGCCCTAACCCTAACCCCTAACCCCTAACCGTAACGCTAACCCTAAGCCTAACCCCTAACCCCTAACCCCTAACCCTAACCCTAACCCTAAACCCTAACCCTAACCCTAACCCTAACCCTAGCCCTAACCCTAGCCCTAAGTCGTACCCTAACCCTAATCCTAACCCGAACCCAACCTTAACCCTAAAACTAATCTTAGCCCTTAAAACTAACCTAATAGAAACCCTAACCCTAACTCCTAACCCTAAGCCTAACCTAACCCTAACCCTAACCCTAGCCGTAACCCTAACCCTAACCCTAACCCTAGCCCTAACCCTAACCCTAACCCTAACCCTAACCTTAGCCCTAACCCTAACCCCTAACCCCTAACCGTAACGCTAACCCTAAGCCTAACCCCTAACCCCTAACCCCTAACCCTAACCCTAACCCTAAACCCTAACCCTAACCCTAACCCTAACCCTAGCCCTAACCCTAGCCCTAAGTCGTACCCTAACCCTAATCCTAACCCGAACCCAACCTTAACCCTAAAACTAACCTTAGCCCTTAAAACTAACCTAATAGAAACCCTAACCCTAACTCCTAACCCTAAGCCTAACCTAACCCTAACCCTAACCCTAGCCGTAACCCTAACCCTAACCCTAACCCTAGCCCTAACCCTAACCCTAACCCTAACCCTAACCTTAGCCCTAACCCTAACCCCTAACCCCTAACCGTAACGCTAACCCTAAGCCTAACCCCTAACCCCTAACCCCTAACCCTAACCCTAACCCTAAACCCTAACCCTAACCCTAACCCTAACCCTAGCCCTAACCCTAGCCCTAAGTCGTACCCTAACCCTAATCCTAACCCTAACGCAACCTTAACCCTATAGCTAACCTTAGCCCTTAAAACTAACCTAATAGAAACCCTAACCCTAACTCCTAACCCTAAGCCTAACCTAACCCTAACCCTAACCCTAGCCGTAACCCTAACCCTAACCCTAACCCTAGCCCTAACCCTAACCCTAACCCTAACCCTAACCTTAGCCCTAACCCTAACCCCTAACCCCTAACCGTAACGCTAACCCTAAGCCTAACCCCTAACCCCTAACCCCTAACCCTAACCCTAACCCTAAACCCTAACCCTAACCCTAACCCTAACCCTAGCCCTAACCCTAGCCCTAAGTCGTACCCTAACCCTAATCCTAACCCTAACGCAACCTTAACCCTATAGCTAACCTTAGCCCTTAAAACTAACCTAATAGAAACCCTAACCCTAACTCCTAACCCTAAGCCTAACCTAACCCTAACCCTAACCCTAGCCGTAACCCTAACCCTAACCCTAACCCTAGCCCTAACCCTAACCCTAACCCTAACCCTAACCTTAGCCCTAACCCTAACCCCTAACCCCTAACCGTAACGCTAACCCTAAGCCTAACCCCTAACCCCTAACCCCTAACCCTAACCCTAACCCTAAACCCTAAGCCTAACCCTAACCCTAACCCTAGCCCTAACCCTAGCCCTAAGTCGTACCCTAACCCTAATCCTAACCCGAACCCAACCTTAACCCTAAAACTAACCTTAGCCCTTAAAACTAACCTAATAGAAACCCTAAACCTAACTCCTAACCCTAAGCCTAACCTAACCCTAACCCTAACCCTAGCCGTAACCCTAACCCTAACCCTAACCCTAGCCCTAACCCTAACCCTAACCCTAACCCTAACCTTAGCCCTAACCCTAACCCCTAACCCCTAACCGTAACGCTAACCCTAAGCCTAACCCCTAACCCCTAACCCCTAACCCTAACCCTAACCCTAAACCCTAACCCTAACCCTAACCCTAACCCTAGCCCTAACCCTAGCCCTAAGTCGTACCCTAACCCTAATCCTAACCCGAACCCAACCTTAACCCTAAAACTAACCTTAGCCCTTAAAACTAACCTAATAGAAACCCTAACCCTAACTCCTAACCCTAAGCCTAACCTAACCCTAACCCTAACCCTAGCCGTAACCCTAACCCTAACCCTAACCCTAGCCCTAACCCTAACCCTAACCCTAACCCTAACCTTAGCCCTAACCCTAACCCCTAACCCCTAACCGTAACGCTAACCCTAAGCCTAACCCCTAACCCCTAACCCCTAACCCTAACCCTAACCCTAAACCCTAACCCTAACCCTAACCCTAACCCTAGCCCTAACCCTAGCCCTAAGTCGTACCCTAACCCTAATCCTAACCCGAACCCAACCTTAACCCTAAAACTAACCTTAGCCCTTAAAACTAACCTAATAGAAACCCTAACCCTAACTCCTAACCCTAAGCCTAACCTAACCCTAACCCTAACCCTAGCCGTAACCCTAACCCTAACCCTAACCCTAGCCCTAACCCTAACCCTAACCCTAACCCTAACCTTAGCCCTAACCCTAACCCCTAACCCCTAACCGTAACGCTAACCCTAAGCCTAACCCCTAACCCCTAACCCCTAACCCTAACCCTAACCCTAAACCCTAACCCTAACCCTAACCCTAACCCTAGCCCTAACCCTAGCCCTAAGTCGTACCCTAACCCTAATCCTAACCCTAACGCAACCTTAACCCTATAGCTAACCTTAGCCCTTAAAACTAACCTAATAGAAACCCTAACCCTAACTCCTAACCCTAAGCCTAACCTAACCCTAACCCTAACCCTAGCCGTAACCCTAACCCTAACCCTAACCCTAGCCCTAACCCTAACCCTAACCCTAACCCTAACCTTAGCCCTAACCCTAACCCCTAACCCCTAACCGTAACGCTAACCCTAAGCCTAACCCCTAACCCCTAACCCCTAACCCTAACCCTAACCCTAAACCCTAACCCTAACCCTAACCCTAACCCTAGCCCTAACCCTAGCCCTAAGTCGTACCCTAACCCTAATCCTAACCCTAACGCAACCTTAACCCTATAGCTAACCTTAGCCCTTAAAACTAACCTAATAGAAACCCTAACCCTAACTCCTAACCCTAAGCCTAACCTAACCCTAACCCTAACCCTAGCCGTAACCCTAACCCTAACCCTAACCCTAGCCCTAACCCTAACCCTAACCCTAACCCTAACCTTAGCCCTAACCCTAACCCCTAACCCCTAACCGTAACGCTAACCCTAAGCCTAACCCCTAACCCCTAACCCCTAACCCTAACCCTAACCCTAAACCCTAACCCTAACCCTAACCCTAACCCTAGCCCTAACCCTAGCCCTAAGTCGTACCCTAACCCTAATCCTAACCCTAACCCAACCTTAACCCTATAGCTAACCTTAGCCCTTAAAACTAACCTAATAGAAACCCTAACCCTAACTCCTAACCCTAAGCCTAACCTAACCCTAACCCTAACCCTAGCCGTAACCCTAACCCTAACCCTAACCCTAACCCTAACCCTAACCCTAACCTTAGCCCTAACCCTAACCCCTAACCCCTAACCGTAACGCTAACCCTAAGCCTAACCCCTAACCCCTAACCCCTAACCCTAACCCTAACCCTAAACCCTAACCCTAACCCTAACCCTAACCCTAGCCCTAACCCTAGCCCTAAGTCGTACCCTAACCCTAATCCTAACCCTAACCCAACCTTAACCCTATAGCTAACCTTAGCCCTTAAAACTAACCTAATAGAAACCCTAACCCTAACTCCTAACCCTAAGCCTAACCTAACCCTAACCCTAACCCTAGCCGTAACCCTAACCCTAACCCTAACCCTAGCCCTAACCCTAACCCTAACCCTAACCCTAACCTTAGCCCTAACCCTAACCCCTAACCCCTAACCGTAACGCTAACCCTAAGCCTAACCCCTAACCCCTAACCCCTAACCCTAACCCTAACCCTAAACCCTAACCCTAACCCTAACCCTAACCCTAGCCCTAACCCTAGCCCTAAGTCGTACCCTAACCCTAATCCTAACCCGAACCCAACCTTAACCCTAAAACTAACCTTAGCCCTTAAAACTAACCTAATAGAAACCCTAACCCTAACTCCTAACCCTAAGCCTAACCTAACCCTAACCCTAACCCTAGCCGTAACCCTAACCCTAACCCTAACCCTAGCCCTAACCCTAACCCTAACCCTAACCCTAACCTTAGCCCTAACCCTAACCCCTAACCCCTAACCGTAACGCTAACCCTAAGCCTAACCCCTAACCCCTAACCCCTAACCCTAACCCTAACCCTAAACCCTAACCCTAACCCTAACCCTAACCCTAGCCCTAACCCTAGCCCTAAGTCGTACCCTAACCCTAATCCTAACCCGAACCCAACCTTAACCCTAAAACTAACCTTAGCCCTTAAAACTAACCTAATAGAAACCCTAACCCTAACTCCTAACCCTAAGCCTAACCTAACCCTAACCCTAACCCTAGCCGTAACCCTAACCCTAACCCTAACCCTAGCCCTAACCCTAACCCTAACCCTAACCCTAACCTTAGCCCTAACCCTAACCCCTAACCCCTAACCGTAACGCTAACCCTAAGCCTAACCCCTAACCCCTAACCCCTAACCCTAACCCTAACCCTAAACCCTAACCCTAACCCTAACCCTAACCCTAGCCCTAACCCTAGCCCTAAGTCGTACCCTAACCCTAATCCTAACCCTAACGCAACCTTAACCCTATAGCTAACCTTAGCCCTTAAAACTAACCTAATAGAAACCCTAACCCTAACTCCTAACCCTAAGCCTAACCTAACCCTAACCCTAACCCTAGCCGTAACCCTAACCCTAACCCTAACCCTAGCCCTAACCCTAACCCTAACCCTAACCCTAACCTTAGCCCTAACCCTAACCCCTAACCCCTAACCGTAACGCTAACCCTAAGCCTAACCCCTAACCCCTAACCCCTAACCCTAACCCTAACCCTAAACCCTAACCCTAACCCTAACCCTAACCCTAGCCCTAACCCTAGCCCTAAGTCGTACCCTAACCCTAATCCTAACCCTAACGCAACCTTAACCCTATAGCTAACCTTAGCCCTTAAAACTAACCTAATAGAAACCCTAACCCTAACTCCTAACCCTAAGCCTAACCTAACCCTAACCCTAACCCTAGCCGTAACCCTAACCCTAACCCTAACCCTAGCCCTAACCCTAACCCTAACCCTAACCCTAACCTTAGCCCTAACCCTAACCCCTAACCCCTAACCGTAACGCTAACCCTAAGCCTAACCCCTAACCCCTAACCCCTAACCCTAACCCTAACCCTAAACCCTAACCCTAACCCTAACCCTAACCCTAGCCCTAACCCTAGCCCTAAGTCGTACCCTAACCCTAATCCTAACCCGAACCCAACCTTAACCCTAAAACTAACCTTAGCCCTTAAAACTAACCTAATAGAAACCCTAAACCTAACTCCTAACCCTAAGCCTAACCTAACCCTAACCCTAACCCTAGCCGTAACCCTAACCCTAACCCCAACCCTAGCCCTAACCCTAACCCTAACCCTAACCCTAACCTTAGCCCTAACCCTAACCCCTAACCCCTAACCGTAACGCTAACCCTAAGCCTAACCCCTAACCCCTAACCCCTAACCCTAACCCTAACCCTAAACCCTAACCCTAACCCTAACCCTAACCCTAGCCCTAACCCTAGCCCTAAGTCGTACCCTAACCCTAATCCTAACCCGAACCCAACCTTAACCCTAAAACTAACCTTAGCCCTTAAAACTAACCTAATAGAAACCCTAAACCTAACTCCTAACCCTAAGCCTAACCTAACCCTAACCCTAACCCTAGCCGTAACCCTAACCCTAACCCTAACCCTAGCCCTAACCCTAACCCTAACCCTAACCCTAACCTTAGCCCTAACCCTAACCCCTAACCCCTAACCGTAACGCTAACCCTAAGCCTAACCCCTAACCCCTAACCCCTAACCCTAACCCTAACCCTAAACCCTAACCCTAACCCTAACCCTAACCCTAGCCCTAACCCTAGCCCTAAGTCGTACCCTAACCCTAATCCTAACCCTAACCCAACCTTAACCCTATAGCTAACCTTAGCCCTTAAAACTAACCTAATAGAAACCCTAACCCTAACTCCTAACCCTAAGCCTAACCTAACCCTAAACCTAACCCTAGCCGTAACCCTAACCCTAACCCTAACCCTAGCCCTAACCCTAACCCTAACCCTAACCCTAACCTTAGCCCTAACCCTAACCCCTAACCCCTAACCGTAACGCTAACCCTAAGCCTAACCCCTAACCCCTAACCCCTAACCCTAACCCTAACCCTAAACCCTAACCCTAACCCTAACCCTAACCCTAGCCCTAACCCTAGCCCTAAGTCGTACCCTAACCCTAATCCTAACCCTAACCCAACCTTAACCCTATAGCTAACCTTAGCCCTTAAAACTAACCTAATAGAAACCCTAACCCTAACTCCTAACCCTAAGCCTAACCTAACCCTAACCCTAACCCTAGCCGTAACCCTAACCCTAACCCTAACCCTAGCCCTAACCCTAACCCTAACCCTAACCCTAACCTTAGCCCTAACCCTAACCCCTAACCCCTAACCGTAACGCTAACCCTAAGCCTAACCCCTAACCCCTAACCCCTAACCCTAACCCTAACCCTAAACCCTAACCCTAACCCTAACCCTAACCCTAGCCCTAACCCTAGCCCTAAGTCGTACCCTAACCCTAATCCTAACCCTAACCCAACCTTAACCCTATAGCTAACCTTAGCCCTTAAAACTAACCTAATAGAAACCCTAACCCTAACTCCTAACCCTAAGCCTAACCTAACCCTAACCCTAACCCTAGCCGTAACCCTAACCCTAACCCTAACCCTAGCCCTAACCCTAACCCTAACCCTAACCCTAACCTTAGCCCTAACCCTAACCCCTAACCCCTAACCGTAACGCTAACCCTAAGCCTAACCCCTAACCCCTAACCCCTAACCCTAACCCTAACCCTAAACCCTAACCCTAACCCTAACCCTAACCCTAGCCCTAACCCTAGCCCTAAGTCGTACCCTAACCCTAATCCTAACCCGAACCCAACCTTAACCCTAAAACTAACCTTAGCCCTTAAAACTAACCTAATAGAAACCCTAACCCTAACTCCTAACCCTAAGCCTAACCTAACCCTAACCCTAACCCTAGCCGTAACCCTAACCCTAACCCTAACCCTAGCCCTAACCCTAACCCTAACCCTAACCCTAACCTTAGCCCTAACCCTAACCCCTAACCCCTAACCGTAACGCTAACCCTAAGCCTAACCCCTAACCCCTAACCCCTAACCCTAACCCTAACCCTAAACCCTAACCCTAACCCTAACCCTAACCCTAGCCCTAACCCTAGCCCTAAGTCGTACCCTAACCCTAATCCTAACCCGAACCCAACCTTAACCCTAAAACTAACCTTAGCCCTTAAAACTAACCTAATAGAAACCCTAACCCTAACTCCTAACCCTAAGCCTAACCTAACCCTAACCCTAACCCTAGCCGTAACCCTAACCCTAACCCTAACCCTAGCCCTAACCCTAACCCTAACCCTAACCCTAACCTTAGCCCTAACCCTAACCCCTAACCCCTAACCGTAACGCTAACCCTAAGCCTAACCCCTAACCCCTAACCCCTAACCCTAACCCTAACCCTAAACCCTAACCCTAACCCTAACCCTAACCCTAGCCCTAACCCTAGCCCTAAGTCGTACCCTAACCCTAATCCTAACCCTAACCCAACCTTAACCCTATAGCTAACCTTAGCCCTTAAAACTAACCTAATAGAAACCCTAACCCTAACTCCTAACCCTAAGCCTAACCTAACCCTAACCCTAACCCTAGCCGTAACCCTAACCCTAACCCTAACCCTAGCCCTAACCCTAACCCTAACCCTAACCCTAACCTTAGCCCTAACCCTAACCCCTAACCCCTAACCGTAACGCTAACCCTAAGCCTAACCCCTAACCCCTAACCCCTAACCCTAACCCTAACCCTAAACCCTAACCCTAACCCTAACCCTAACCCTAGCCCTAACCCTAGCCCTAAGTCGTACCCTAACCCTAATCCTAACCCTAACGCAACCTTAACCCTATAGCTAACCTTAGCCCTTAAAACTAACCTAATAGAAACCCTAACCCTAACTCCTAACCCTAAGCCTAACCTAACCCTAACCCTAACCCTAGCCGTAACCCTAACCCTAACCCTAACCCTAGCCCTAACCCTAACCCTAACCCTAACCCTAACCTTAGCCCTAACCCTAACCCCTAACCCCTAACCGTAACGCTAACCCTAAGCCTAACCCCTAACCCCTAACCCCTAACCCTAACCCTAACCCTAAACCCTAACCCTAACCCTAACCCTAACCCTAGCCCTAACCCTAGCCCTAAGTCGTACCCTAACCCTAATCCTAACCCGAACCCAACCTTAACCCTAAAACTAACCTTAGCCCTTAAAACTAACCTAATAGAAACCCTAAACCTAACTCCTAACCCTAAGCCTAACCTAACCCTAACCCTAACCCTAGCCGTAACCCTAACCCTAACCCTAACCCTAGCCCTAACCCTAACCCTAACCCTAACCCTAACCTTAGCCCTAACCCTAACCCCTAACCCCTAACCGTAACGCTAACCCTAAGCCTAACCCCTAACCCCTAACCCCTAACCCTAACCCTAACCCTAAACCCTAACCCTAACCCTAACCCTAACCCTAGCCCTAACCCTAGCCCTAAGTCGTACCCTAACCCTAATCCTAACCCTAACCCAACCTTAACCCTATAGCTAACCTTAGCCCTTAAAACTAACCTAATAGAAACCCTAACCCTAACTCCTAACCCTAAGCCTAACCTAACCCTAAACCTAACCCTAGCCGTAACCCTAACCCTAACCCTAACCCTAGCCCTAACCCTAACCCTAACCCTAACCCTAACCTTAGCCCTAACCCTAACCCCTAACCCCTAACCGTAACGCTAACCCTAAGCCTAACCCCTAACCCCTAACCCCTAACCCTAACCCTAACCCTAAACCCTAACCCTAACCCTAACCCTAGCCCTAACCCTAGCCCTAAGTCGTACCCTAACCCTAATCCTAACCCTAACGCAACCTTAACCCTATAGCTAACCTTAGCCCTTAAAACTAACCTAATAGAAACCCTAACCCTAACTCCTAACCCTAAGCCTAACCTAACCCTAACCCTAACCCTAGCCGTAACCCTAACCCTAACCCTAACCCTAGCCCTAACCCTAACCCTAACCCTAACCCTAACCTTAGCCCTAACCCTAACCCCTAACCCCTAACCGTAACGCTAACCCTAAGCCTAACCCCTAACCCCTAACCCCTAACCCTAACCCTAACCCTAAACCCTAACCCTAACCCTAACCCTAACCCTAGCCCTAACCCTAGCCCTAAGTCGTACCCTAACCCTAATCCTAACCCTAACGCAACCTTAACCCTATAGCTAACCTTAGCCCTTAAAACTAACCTAATAGAAACCCTAACCCTAACTCCTAACCCTAAGCCTAACCTAACCCTAACCCTAACCCTAGCCGTAACCCTAACCCTAACCCTAACCCTAGCCCTAACCCTAACCCTAACCCTAACCCTAACCTTAGCCCTAACCCTAACCCCTAACCCCTAACCGTAACGCTAACCCTAAGCCTAACCCCTAACCCCTAACCCCTAACCCTAACCCTAACCCTAAACCCTAACCCTAACCCTAACCCTAACCCTAGCCCTAACCCTAGCCCTAAGTCGTACCCTAACCCTAATCCTAACCCTAACCCAACCTTAACCCTATAGCTAACCTTAGCCCTTAAAACTAACCTAATAGAAACCCTAACCCTAACTCCTAACCCTAAGCCTAACCTAACCCTAACCCTAACCCTAGCCGTAACCCTAACCCTAACCCTAACCCTAGCCCTAACCCTAACCCTAACCCTAACCCTAACCTTAGCCCTAACCCTAACCCCTAACCCCTAACCGTAACGCTAACCCTAAGCCTAACCCCTAACCCCTAACCCCTAACCCTAACCCTAACCCTAAACCCTAACCCTAACCCTAACCCTAACCCTAGCCCTAACCCTAGCCCTAAGTCGTACCCTAACCCTAATCCTAACCCTAACCCAACCTTAACCCTATAGCTAACCTTAGCCCTTAAAACTAACCTAATAGAAACCCTAACCCTAACTCCTAACCCTAAGCCTAACCTAACCCTAACCCTAACCCTAGCCGTAACCCTAACCCTAACCCTAACCCTAGCCCTAACCCTAACCCTAACCCTAACCCTAACCTTAGCCCTAACCCTAACCCCTAACCCCTAACCGTAACGCTAACCCTAAGCCTAACCCCTAACCCCTAACCCCTAACCCTAACCCTAACCCTAAACCCTAACCCTAACCCTAACCCTAACCCTAGCCCTAACCCTAGCCCTAAGTCGTACCCTAACCCTAATCCTAACCCGAACCCAACCTTAACCCTAAAACTAACCTTAGCCCTTAAAACTAACCTAATAGAAACCCTAACCCTAACTCCTAACCCTAAGCCTAACCTAACCCTAACCCTAACCCTAGCCGTAACCCTAACCCTAACCCTAACCCTAGCCCTAACCCTAACCCTAACCCTAACCCTAACCTTAGCCCTAACCCTAACCCCTAACCCCTAACCGTAACGCTAACCCTAAGCCTAACCCCTAACCCCTAACCCCTAACCCTAACCCTAACCCTAAACCCTAACCCTAACCCTAACCCTAACCCTAGCCCTAACCCTAGCCCTAAGTCGTACCCTAACCCTAATCCTAACCCGAACCCAACCTTAACCCTAAAACTAACCTTAGCCCTTAAAACTAACCTAATAGAAACCCTAACCCTAACTCCTAACCCTAAGCCTAACCTAACCCTAACCCTAACCCTAGCCGTAACCCTAACCCTAACCCTAACCCTAGCCCTAACCCTAACCCTAACCCTAACCCTAACCTTAGCCCTAACCCTAACCCCTAACCCCTAACCGTAACGCTAACCCTAAGCCTAACCCCTAACCCCTAACCCCTAACCCTAACCCTAACCCTAAACCCTAACCCTAACCCTAACCCTAACCCTAGCCCTAACCCTAGCCCTAAGTCGTACCCTAACCCTAATCCTAACCCTAACGCAACCTTAACCCTATAGCTAACCTTAGCCCTTAAAACTAACCTAATAGAAACCCTAACCCTAACTCCTAACCCTAAGCCTAACCTAACCCTAACCCTAACCCTAGCCGTAACCCTAACCCTAACCCTAACCCTAGCCCTAACCCTAACCCTAACCCTAACCCTAACCTTAGCCCTAACCCTAACCCCTAACCCCTAACCGTAACGCTAACCCTAAGCCTAACCCCTAACCCCTAACCCCTAACCCTAACCCTAACCCTAAACCCTAACCCTAACCCTAACCCTAACCCTAGCCCTAACCCTAGCCCTAAGTCGTACCCTAACCCTAATCCTAACCCTAACGCAACCTTAACCCTATAGCTAACCTTAGCCCTTAAAACTAACCTAATAGAAACCCTAACCCTAACTCCTAACCCTAAGCCTAACCTAACCCTAACCCTAACCCTAGCCGTAACCCTAACCCTAACCCTAACCCTAGCCCTAACCCTAACCCTAACCCTAACCCTAACCTTAGCCCTAACCCTAACCCCTAACCCCTAACCGTAACGCTAACCCTAAGCCTAACCCCTAACCCCTAACCCCTAACCCTAACCCTAACCCTAAACCCTAACCCTAACCCTAACCCTAACCCTAGCCCTAACCCTAGCCCTAAGTCGTACCCTAACCCTAATCCTAACCCGAACCCAACCTTAACCCTAAAACTAACCTTAGCCCTTAAAACTAACCTAATAGAAACCCTAAACCTAACTCCTAACCCTAAGCCTAACCTAACCCTAACCCTAACCCTAGCCGTAACCCTAACCCTAACCCTAACCCTAGCCCTAACCCTAACCCTAACCCTAACCCTAACCTTAGCCCTAACCCTAACCCCTAACCCCTAACCGTAACGCTAACCCTAAGCCTAACCCCTAACCCCTAACCCCTAACCCTAACCCTAACCCTAAACCCTAACCCTAACCCTAACCCTAACCCTAGCCCTAACCCTAGCCCTAAGTCGTACCCTAACCCTAATCCTAACCCGAACCCAACCTTAACCCTAAAACTAACCTTAGCCCTTAAAACTAACCTAATAGAAACCCTAAACCTAACTCCTAACCCTAAGCCTAACCTAACCCTAACCCTAACCCTAGCCGTAACCCTAACCCTAACCCTAACCCTAGCCCTAACCCTAACCCTAACCCTAACCCTAACCTTAGCCCTAACCCTAACCCCTAACCCCTAACCGTAACGCTAACCCTAAGCCTAACCCCTAACCCCTAACCCCTAACCCTAACCCTAACCCTAAACCCTAACCCTAACCCTAACCCTAACCCTAGCCCTAACCCTAGCCCTAAGTCGTACCCTAACCCTAATCCTAACCCTAACCCAACCTTAACCCTATAGCTAACCTTAGCCCTTAAAACTAACCTAATAGAAACCCTAACCCTAACTCCTAACCCTAAGCCTAACCTAACCCTAAACCTAACCCTAGCCGTAACCCTAACCCTAACCCTAACCCTAGCCCTAACCCTAACCCTAACCCTAACCCTAACCTTAGCCCTAACCCTAACCCCTAACCCCTAACCGTAACGCTAACCCTAAGCCTAACCCCTAACCCCTAACCCCTAACCCTAACCCTAACCCTAAACCCTAACCCTAACCCTAACCCTAACCCTAGCCCTAACCCTAGCCCTAAGTCGTACCCTAACCCTAATCCTAACCCTAACCCAACCTTAACCCTATAGCTAACCTTAGCCCTTAAAACTAACCTAATAGAAACCCTAACCCTAACTCCTAACCCTAAGCCTAACCTAACCCTAACCCTAACCCTAGCCGTAACCCTAACCCTAACCCTAACCCTAGCCCTAACCCTAACCCTAACCCTAACCCTAACCTTAGCCCTAACCCTAACCCCTAACCCCTAACCGTAACGCTAACCCTAAGCCTAACCCCTAACCCCTAACCCCTAACCCTAACCCTAACCCTAAACCCTAACCCTAACCCTAACCCTAACCCTAGCCCTAACCCTAGCCCTAAGTCGTACCCTAACCCTAATCCTAACCCTAACCCAACCTTAACCCTATAGCTAACCTTAGCCCTTAAAACTAACCTAATAGAAACCCTAACCCTAACTCCTAACCCTAAGCCTAACCTAACCCTAACCCTAACCCTAGCCGTAACCCTAACCCTAACCCTAACCCTAGCCCTAACCCTAACCCTAACCCTAACCCTAACCTTAGCCCTAACCCTAACCCCTAACCCCTAACCGTAACGCTAACCCTAAGCCTAACCCCTAACCCCTAACCCCTAACCCTAACCCTAACCCTAAACCCTAACCCTAACCCTAACCCTAACCCTAGCCCTAACCCTAGCCCTAAGTCGTACCCTAACCCTAATCCTAACCCGAACCCAACCTTAACCCTAAAACTAACCTTAGCCCTTAAAACTAACCTAATAGAAACCCTAACCCTAACTCCTAACCCTAAGCCTAACCTAACCCTAACCCTAACCCTAGCCGTAACCCTAACCCTAACCCTAACCCTAGCCCTAACCCTAACCCTAACCCTAACCCTAACCTTAGCCCTAACCCTAACCCCTAACCCCTAACCGTAACGCTAACCCTAAGCCTAACCCCTAACCCCTAACCCCTAACCCTAACCCTAACCCTAAACCCTAACCCTAACCCTAACCCTAACCCTAGCCCTAACCCTAGCCCTAAGTCGTACCCTAACCCTAATCCTAACCCGAACCCAACCTTAACCCTAAAACTAACCTTAGCCCTTAAAACTAACCTAATAGAAACCCTAACCCTAACTCCTAACCCTAAGCCTAACCTAACCCTAACCCTAACCCTAGCCGTAACCCTAACCCTAACCCTAACCCTAGCCCTAACCCTAACCCTAACCCTAACCCTAACCTTAGCCCTAACCCTAACCCCTAACCCCTAACCGTAACGCTAACCCTAAGCCTAACCCCTAACCCCTAACCCCTAACCCTAACCCTAACCCTAAACCCTAACCCTAACCCTAACCCTAACCCTAGCCCTAACCCTAGCCCTAAGTCGTACCCTAACCCTAATCCTAACCCTAACGCAACCTTAACCCTATAGCTAACCTTAGCCCTTAAAACTAACCTAATAGAAACCCTAACCCTAACTCCTAACCCTAAGCCTAACCTAACCCTAACCCTAACCCTAGCCGTAACCCTAACCCTAACCCTAACCCTAGCCCTAACCCTAACCCTAACCCTAACCCTAACCTTAGCCCTAACCCTAACCCCTAACCCCTAACCGTAACGCTAACCCTAAGCCTAACCCCTAACCCCTAACCCCTAACCCTAACCCTAACCCTAAACCCTAACCCTAACCCTAACCCTAACCCTAGCCCTAACCCTAGCCCTAAGTCGTACCCTAACCCTAATCCTAACCCTAACGCAACCTTAACCCTATAGCTAACCTTAGCCCTTAAAACTAACCTAATAGAAACCCTAACCCTAACTCCTAACCCTAAGCCTAACCTAACCCTAACCCTAACCCTAGCCGTAACCCTAACCCTAACCCTAACCCTAGCCCTAACCCTAACCCTAACCCTAACCCTAACCTTAGCCCTAACCCTAACCCCTAACCCCTAACCGTAACGCTAACCCTAAGCCTAACCCCTAACCCCTAACCCCTAACCCTAACCCTAACCCTAAACCCTAACCCTAACCCTAACCCTAACCCTAGCCCTAACCCTAGCCCTAAGTCGTACCCTAACCCTAATCCTAACCCGAACCCAACCTTAACCCTAAAACTAACCTTAGCCCTTAAAACTAACCTAATAGAAACCCTAAACCCTAACTCCTAACCCTAAGCCTAACCTAACCCTAACCCTAACCCTAGCCGTAACCCTAACCCTAACCCTAACCCTAGCCCTAACCCTAACCCTAACCCTAACCCTAACCTTAGCCCTAACCCTAACCCCTAACCCCTAACCGTAACGCTAACCCTAAGCCTAACCCCTAACCCCTAACCCCTAACCCTAACCCTAACCCTAAACCTACCCCCTAACCCTAACCCTACTAACCCTAGCCCTAACCCTAGCCCTAAGTCGTACCCTAACCCTAATCCTAACCCTAACCCAACCTTAACCCTATAGCTAACCTTAGCCCTTAAAACTAACCTAATAGAAACCCTAACCCTAACTCCTAACCCTAAGCCTAACCTAACCCTAAACCTAACCCTAGCCGTAACCCTAACCCTAACCCTAACCCTAGCCCTAACCCTAACCCTAACCCTAACCCTAACCTTAGCCCTAACCCTAACCCCTAACCCCTAACCGTAACGCTAACCCTAAGCCTAACCCCTAACCCCTAACCCCTAACCCTAACCCTAACCCTAAACCCTAACCCTAACCCTAACCCTAACCCTAGCCCTAACCCTAGCCCTAAGTCGTACCCTAACCCTAATCCTAACCCTAACCCAACCTTAACCCTATAGCTAACCTTAGCCCTTAAAACTAACCTAATAGAAACCCTAACCCTAACTCCTAACCCTAAGCCTAACCTAACCCTAACCCTAACCCTAGCCGTAACCCTAACCCTAACCCTAACCCTAGCCCTAACCCTAACCCTAACCCTAACCCTAACCTTAGCCCTAACCCTAACCCCTAACCCCTAACCGTAACGCTAACCCTAAGCCTAACCCCTAACCCCTAACCCCTAACCCTAACCCTAACCCTAAACCCTAACCCTAACCCTAACCCTAACCCTAGCCCTAACCCTAGCCCTAAGTCGTACCCTAACCCTAATCCTAACCCTAACCCAACCTTAACCCTATAGCTAACCTTAGCCCTTAAAACTAACCTAATAGAAACCCTAACCCTAACTCCTAACCCTAAGCCTAACCTAACCCTAACCCTAACCC